>NC_137017.1:17599050-17661550 GCF_032717465.1 Coenobita brevimanus
TCTTCCATCCAACTCCTCACGACCTTAGGCTACACATCTAATACTTACCGGTATTTTACAATACCTTTCTCTCCACCTCCCTCCGTTCACAAAGCCCTTCCTCATGTACAGCAATTTCCCCAAACCTATCGACACCCTTGGCTGGTCTTTCCTCCACTTGGTCCTTCCCCATGTGATTTTCTTGACACCTTCTGACACCCCCTCTTCCCCAGCCTCCCCCAGCCCCACTCAGTCCCTTCCAGCGTGATCCTCTTAACATATTTTGACACCTTACTTTGCCACCTCCTTCCGATTCACTCCCTTTCGACACCACTTACTTTCCAGTCTCCCTTCCCAGTCCCCCACCTGACCCATTTACTACTTTAATATCTTCCCCCCCCCCCACTTTCTCTTCAGGTGTCCTACCCCAAGCTATCCCCAGTTGGATACACTCTCCCTTTTGCCCGTCCCCCACCAACCAAACACCACCGACCATCATTTAACACACTCTCCTACTCCCTACCCCCATTTTCCCACTCCTCCCCTACCCACTCAGGCCCTCCCTTGACTTGGCCCATCTAACACCTTGACACCATTTTCCCTTCCCACTTGGCACCACCTAACCCTATGTTTGACACCAACTCTCATTCCTTCCCTCACCTCGATTCTTCCCACATAATAACATTTGACAACAATTTCCCCATCCCCCATTTCTTCCCATTTCTTTTTTCTGTCCATTTTCTTTCCCGTTCTTACCCTACACAATACGATCCCTCATATCTGTCCATCCTCATCTAGCCTCTTGTGACGGAACTAACTCCCTCTTTACCCTTCACCCTTCCTATCCCTCCCCTCCGTCCCCTCAATCCTCTACCCTACCCTTCCTCCCTCCCCTCACTCCCCCACCCTACCCTTCCTCCTTCCCTTCACTCCCCCACCCTACCCTTCCTCCTTCCCCTCACTCCCCCTCCCTACCCTTCCTCCCTGCCCTCACTCCCCCAACATACTCTTCCTCCCGCCCTCTCTTAACTCCCCCACGCCACCCTTCTTCCTTCCCCGCACGCCCCCACGCTACCCTTCCTTCTTCCCCTTACTCCAAGCATGGCAAACGGATTTCAGTATTAATAAATGTAATGTGCTAAACACTGGCAGTAAGAATGTAAGAGCTAGTTATAACATGAACATTGTCCAACTTGATAGGGTAAACTCCGCAAGACTTAGAAGTTTTAATAACAAACGATTTGAAACCAAGCAAACAGTGCAGAGGCACTGTGAAAAAACAAAACCAATAAAATGATTGGATTCATAGGTAGAGCACTGGAATATAAATCCAATCATATCGTCCTCACTTTGTATAATTCCTTAGTACGGCAGCACTTGGAGTATTGCGTTCAGTTTTGATCACCATATTATAAAAAGGATATGGAGAAACTTGAAAGAGTACAGCGAAGGATGGCAAAGGTGATACCTAGATTGAGAAATAAACCATACGAGGAACGTTTAGAAGCCCTGAATCTCTTTACTCTAACTAAACGGCGGTTACAAGATTTAATTCAAGTATTCAAAATATTCAAAGGACATGATAACATGGCTGCCGATAAATACTTCACAGCTGATCACTCGAATTATACTATAGGTAGCGGGCATAAAATAATTGGCAATAATCCAGTCGCATGAAAGTATGCATTTCTAAAAATACATTTGTAAATATATGGAACAAATTGTCCTCCAATGTAGTAAATTGTAAGACAGTACTAACCTTTGAAGGTTGCTTGGGTAAGTATCTGTTGTCTAACCCCCAGCTTAATATGTTTACTCCTGAATGCAACACTTGTGTATCTATATACATATATATATTTCTTTTTTTCAGAGACTATATCATTTATTAAATGCAAATATAGTATAAACCCAAACTAGGATATGCACAGATAGCCCTGAGTTAACGGTCAGTACTATTACTTTCGACCTGTGATGCGCTGTGGATCACTGAGGGTCCCTGTTAGTTAAGTGACCACCAACGGGATTTTCTTTAATGTACCATCCATCCACTCCATCCATTGCCAGACGCCAAGTATCCCAAACGGGGTGGTCAAGGGCTTAGAGTTAAATTGTTTTACAGGGAGGGGCACTAATCCTCCACCAACCCCACTTGACACGTAGGGATGCCAACAGCATCTGGTGTTCCCAGGCGGTCACCCATCCAAGTACTAACCAGACCCAACGTTGCTTAACTTCGCTGATCGGACGGGAAGCGGTGTACTCAACGTGGCATGGCCGTTGGCTATGTACCAGGGGTAAAAAAAGTATCGGTGCACAGGGAGTCCGATGTCTACCGAAAAAATTCGTTCATTACCAACGCCTCATTGTGTATGAACAATGTCTGTTTATATAAACATAACATTTGCTGCATGTTTGCAAGAGGATATTGCTTGTTGGCCATATATGACACCTCCCGACATCACGGCTACCAACGTGTGGTAAGTCGGATACTAATATTTCAGTGACTTTCGTTCTGTGGTCCCAGATGTTTCATGCCTATTGTACACCGATACTTTTTGTATCCTTAATACTGGGGGTCACTGCTTCAGAGGTAACTTGTGTACTTGTCCCTTATGGGAAAGATCCTTGTCTCAGTGGAGTGAACGGAGCTGAGGCCTGATTGACTACTGCCTACCTTTAAAGCGCCAGGCAACACGCTCACCATCCCTGAACATCCACACTGTACGCTGTGCAATTTCCACGCTGTGTCAATAGACGCACCATTAACTCAACGTACCGTACATAATGTCATGCTTTATTTACTTATTTATTTGATTATTCATTTTACTTTACTACTTCCTCTTTCAGAATACTCAAGCTGGCAGCTTATATATAAAGTATTATGGAATGTAACTTATCCTTTTCAGTCTTTCCTATGAAATTTCCATGTTATTTTCCATGCTGCATGGTGGTCCTGCTCACTTTTTCCTGCCTGTTTTAAGTGGAGGGTTTGGAGGAGGGGGAAGCTTTTTTGCCTTACTATCCTTATCCTTCAGTATGTAGAATCAGATCTCGTAGTCATAGTCTACTCTGTAACAAACAGCCTCGAAAGGACCATAAGATCTCTTGTTGTCTGCTTTCCTTTGTACTCCTTTGTACTCCCCCACGCTACCCTTCCTTCCTCCCCTCACTCCTCCATGCTACTCTTCCTCCCTCCTCTCCTTCCATCTCCTCCTCATTCTCTTTTTCTCTTCCCCTCGCCCCCTCCACCCCGTCTCGCTTCTCCCCTCAATCCTTTCTCTCCCCCTCCCCTCTCCTCCTCTTGCCTCGAGCCTCCAGACTTCAATTTTTTCGCATCTTGCCAATATTTCAAGCCGTGATTTTTGAGGACCAGTGATAGGCAGCGTAGTTTTGTGGCTCAGGCCATTTTTTGACGCCTCGAAGTGGCATGCAAAAAATGATACCTGGTTTCTACGCATTTTTCCGTTTTTTAAAAGATTTCTTGCTGTAAATTTTTTGTGGGTGGTCTTTTATTTTTTTGGCTTTTATTTATTTTTTTTTTTTTGGGGGGGTAATTTTTTCGGATGGTACCAAGTCATAGCGGAAGTTTTAACACTTTTAGGCTCCTACGAGTATGACTCACTCCCAGCTGAATAAAATCATCCTTCCTCACCTGGAATACAATGCTAGAGTTACTGTGAACATGAAAGGGTTTGTGGTGATGGTGGTAGGACTCTTAGGCTCCTATGACCCACTCTTAGTTGCATCGAAGCGCTTGGTGTTAGCTGGATAAAATATTAGAGCAAAGATGACCATGAGAGAATCCTAAAATAAAAGGTATCATCTTATGGAGGGGGGGAGAGGGAGGGGGAGACCGAGGATGAGATGGTGGAATGGAGTGGAGAAGTATATGAGAGAGAAGAGTGTGAGCTGGGAGCAAGGCAGTGAAGTGGCATTGGACTGGGCGACTTGGAGGCGATTTGTTTGTGGCCACCCCTTACGGAATAGAGGCGTCTCGCAATAGATAGACAGACAGATAGATCTTCTTATGCGATCTTTTTTCTTGCATTGTTATTATTCAGAGAGTGCCAAGCCATACGTGAAACTTTAATCTCTTCAGTCCGAGGATGAAATTTATATTATTGCTGCAACAGAACTTTTTCCTCCAGCATCTCAGAGCCCCATATTAGCGAAGTAGTCGGTGAAGGATACACCCCTCCTGTTCAGAAAATCTCTCCTTAGCTGAATAAGATCGTTGAATACCAGCAAGAATAATATAGAAAAATACGTCATCATATTGGAGGCCTTAACTGGGATGATGGTTGATGAAAGCTTTATCCCCTTGAATATTGCGACGCATTTTCTTCTCGATTTAGTCTTGTTACCTAAGGAAGATTTTATTCTACTTTGATAATAAAAAAAATCCTAGCCAGCTGTATCTAATCACCATAGCTAGAAAAAAAATCCTAGCCAAAGCTTTACCCGTTCAGTCCGATGGTGTGTTTATATCTTATTCTTGTTATATCCAGACGATGTTATTAAGCCTGTGGGGTACCTCGTGTAGTGCAGGTATTAATGAAGTCTGTATCTCACCTTTACAGGCTGACGTCTCTCCACAGCTTAATAAAACTGTCTCCAGATAGCAAGAATATAATGAAAAGAACACGTTATCGGAACGAGTGGGTTAATCAATTCGTCTGGGGGAAGCAAGAATGAAATACGAAATACGTCTCGATCTGAAATTTTGTCATTGCCAAACAAGAAGCGGTGCCAAGACACGACAAACCCGTCCCCGGAAGCCATTTTAGTGCTGATGTATAAACACAGCAAGATATCTAGTCAAAGATGTCACATATCAAATTTGGAGTAAATAGGGTGAAAATGGACGATTTTATGCATATTTGAAATTTTAGGCCCGACCCATGTGACATTCAGCCCCCCTACCGCTAACTGGGGGATGACCCCCATGATGTAATGAGGTATGTTATAGGATTCAGATATGAAAGATGCACCTTTAGGTTTTGGTTTCATGTCAATATGACGAATTTGAAAGGAGTTATGGCGAAAAAACTTTTTTTTTTTTTTTTTTACAGTTTTTGGGCCAACAGCCTGGGCTTTGGCCCTATTTGGCTCCAAATTTACTCAAGTGATGAGAAGGTCATAGCCCACCATCTCTGTTATTTAAGTCATAATCGCACCAGTAGTTTTTGCTTGAAGTTGTTAACAGACAAACAAACAAACAAAGCGAGTGAAAACAATACCCGTCCCCGCCCCGCAAGGGGTCGGGGACGGGTAACGAGAGTTCTGTCACTGAAATCAGCAGAGACACCTCTGACCTCATTCATTTGTCACTGAATGTGAGAGAGGCTTCGGGGCTTTTAATTTGTCTCTGTGTTTTGATTTAACTTTTATCCCTTGGCCGCGGTGAGTTCTTTTGATCCAAATAAAATCGCTTATCGTGTGATGGAATAAAATATGAAGTTGAATACTTGTCACATCTTTTTAATTTATCACTAACTCTCTCTCTCTCTCTCTCTCTCTCTCTCTCTCTCTCTCTCTCTCTCTCTCTCTCTATATATATATATATATATATATATATATATATATATATATATATATATATATATATATATATATATATATATATATATATATATATATATATATATACGGTATTAATATATGTATGTATATATATATATATATATAGACATATATATATGTCTGATTTTTTAATGTGCTAGTGTGTGTGTGTGTGTGTGTGTGTGTGTGTGTGTGTGTGTGTGTGTGTGTGTGTGTGTGTGTTTGTGTGTGTGTGTGTGTGTGTTTGTGTGTTCAACCCCTTGTCTACGGCGTTTCTTTTCGTTGAATAGAGTCGTCCGACATGAGCTGGAATAAATTAGGATTTTTTTTTTTACCTCTGTGAAAACGTTAATCTCAGTAGTTGCTAACATTTCTGGTACCCGTAGGACAGTAATATTGCCTGGTGTTTGCCGAAATAAAATGCAAAGTAGGTAATTAGCAGCCAGTGGGTTGAATCTAACAGGAAGGAACTGTCTCACAAGGCTCCCTAACTCCGTTCAGCTCAGTTGATGGGCAGGTGTAGTTAAACTGGAGTGATGATTGGGCTTGCAACCAAGGACTCATTCTTACTTCATAACTAAGCACCGAATTTCATGCAACAACAACATGATATTAGAGTTTTATGAGTGATCCAGTTCCGTCAGATGAAAGCAGACCGACTATAACATTGGTGTTTAAAGGAGTCTGATCGCAAACAAACCTTCGATCTGCCTTGGACTCCCTGAACCCCCCCTCCCTCCGCCACCGCAGCGTCATCAGTTTCACAGTTATCATTTGGCAGTCACTCTTATACTGTTCATGCCTGCGGTCTGTCAGCTTACCAACAACGCCATCTAGTGCTGGTAGGAAAGAGGAAGTCGAGGAAATATGTTAATTCATCAACAGCCTAATAATGAAACGAAATCAACTTTAAACACTGACTAAATGCATGTCGATGGATTGAACGAGTTGAAGTGTTACATTCATACCGATATCCAGATGGCTGGTGAAAGAAGCGACTGTACAAGTGACTCTTGATGGTGTACCGTGTAGCCTGTCACTTGTGCTGACCTCAAACACCTAAATGCAGTGACATGGCATGACCCAGACACCTTAGCACAGTGACACGGCATGACCCAAACACCTTAACACAGTGACATGGCATGACCCAAACACCTTAGCACAGTGACATGGCATGACCCAAACACTTAGCACAGTGACATGGCATGACCCAAACACCTTAATGCAGTGACATGGCCGAGCCAGCTCCTCTCACAACTATCTTGTGGCCCGGAGTACAATACCAGTAAAGTGTGCATTGTGACCACGTGACAAACGACCGAGTTTTTGTACATACGCTTATCATCATAGTTTCATCTTAGTGTAAACTTTCAACATTTATGGTGAGATAGATGAACAATAATTAACAGAAGAATAATTGAGCTAAAATATTTGCTCTCTCTCTCTCTCTCTCTCTCTCTCTCTCTCTCTCTCTCTCTCTCTCTCACACACACACACACACACACACACACACACACAAAGACAAGCACGCACGCGCGCGTGTGTCTGCAATCGACATATGAAAATAAAAAAACAACTTATATTTCGCACGTGTCACTTTCATAGTGCTTTATATCAATTTGATAGTGGAGCATGTCAGTTGAAGCCCTCGGAACATTGCCATGGAAAGCTGGGATTCCAAGGGGTTTCTTTGGTCTCATGAGTAAATAAATAGCTAAAAACGAAATTTATTGAGTGTATCTACTACCTGCTGAAAGAATCTCTTCTCTATCTCACACTGTAGAAAAGCTAACCTCTGGAATCATCGCGGTCAGGCCGGGTCGTGTCGGGCCCCTCATTTTTCAGCTGAACGTAGAGTAAACATCGCCTCGCTACGATTGCTAGCTTCGCTCGCTGCGCTCGCTCGCTCGTAATAAGTGGGCTGCTTCTTCTTAGCGTGCCACCTACTGTACCCAGATGTAATAATAATGCTAGTAATAAAAACAGTAATAATCTTGAGTGTCTATCCCGCCTAACTCTGTATCCTGTGAGGGGAAGGCCATGGCTAAAAGATTTTAAAGTATTTCTGTCAGCAGTTAAGCTACAAGAAGTATTGCAAAAACACGACAAAGACATTACAGAACTTTATTATTATTATTATTATTATTATTATTATTATTATCATTTTCTTCATCATCATGATCATCATCATCATTTTCATCATCGTCATCGTCTTCGACCTCTCTGTTATTATTATTATTATTATTATTATTATTATTATTATTATTATTATTATTATATTCTATCTATCTATTGCCAGACGCCTTAATCCCGTAAGGGGTGGCCACAGACAAATCGCCTCCACGTCACCCTGTCTCCCGCCATCTCACTGCCCCGCTCCCAGCTCACACCCCCCTCCCTCATATACCTCTCCACTCCATCCCTCCATCTCATCCTTGGCCTCCCCCTCCCTCTCTCCCCCTCCACCTCACTCACATACACTCTTCTCGTCAGTCTCTCACTCTCCATCCTCTCCACATGGACAAACCACCTCAACGTGTTTCTCCTAACGCTTCCTACCACATCCACATCCACACCACAACGCTCCTTCACATCCTCATTCGTCAGTCTGTCTCTCCATGTGACTCCACAGGCTCCTCTCAGATAACTCATTTCCGCTGCTCTCAGTCTTGACTTGTGTCCCTCCAACAAAGTCCAAGCTTCACTTCCATACGTTAGAGTTGGTATCACAATACTGTCATGTAGTAACTTTTTCACTTCCATGCTCACTTCCCTGTTTCTTATCACTGCTTTCAAGGAACCTGCAACCTTTCTTCCTTGTTGCACCCTTTCAAGCACTTTATCCTCTAAAGTTCCATTATTATTATTATTATTATTATTATTATTATTATTATTATTATTATTATTATTATTTATTACTATTATGATGATGATGATGATGATGATGATGATTATTATTATTATTATTATTATTGGGAGGAGGTGGAAGGAAACACGGGTGAAACCGAGATGAGTTTTGTTTCCGACTACTTTCGCCTGTGGCTTCTTCAGTACCCACAGGCGATGCTAGTCGGGAATAAAACTCACTCCTATTTCACCCGTGTTTCCTTCCACCTCCTTCCAACACTTGTCATAATGTCTCTACATTATTATTATTATTATCATTATTATTATTATTATTATTATTATTATTATTATTATTATTATTATTATTATTATCATTATTATTATTTTTTTACTATTATTATTATTATTATTATTATAATTATTATTATTATTATTATTATTATTATTATTACCGTATTATTATTATTATTATTAATATCATTATTATTATTATTATTATTAGCAGCAGCAGCAGCACCGACGATCACAGGAGTAACAATGAAAGTGATTCTCTTCACCATCAACAAGATCATTTCCTCTCCATATTTCTGAGGTTATTATTTTTATCATTATTCACCCAGGGTAATTATCAGTATTTTCTTATTACTCCCGCCATCTCACATTACGTTATCATTTTTAGTACTGTGCCCCCCGTCCTTATCGCCCTCGCCGCTCTGCCTTTATTATCACACGTTCCGTATTCCATTAATTTATTTACTTGTATATTTCGCCAGGTGTTGCCAGGTGTAATTAAAGGACCAGCCAATCAGGGAATGGGAGGGAGGGTATGGAGGGGGGGGAGAGTGTAGGGGTGTGGAGAGAGAGAGAGAGAGAGAGAGAGAGAGAGAGGGGGGGGGAGAATAGTGTGTTTGTGGGGGGCAGCGGAGGACAGGGGTGTGTGATGGGGAGGGGAAGAGTATGTAGAAGTAAAGGGAGATGTAAATGTTTGGCGGGTGCTTGGGAGTAGGGGACGGGTGGGTGGAAGGGAGGAGTGCGTGAGAAGAAGGAAAATGTGTGTGAGGGAGGGGAAGGGGTGTGTGAGGGAGGAGAAGGGGTGTATGAGGGAGGGGAAAGGGTGTGTGAGGGAGGGAAAAGGGTGTGTGAGGGAGGGGAAGAGGTGTGTGAGGGAGGGGAAAGGGTGTGTGAGGGAGGGGAAAGGGTGTGTGAGGGAGGGGAAGGGGTGTGTGAGGGAGGGGGAGGGGTGTGTGAGGGAGGAGAAGGGGTGTGTGAGGGAGGGGAAGGGGTGTGTGAGGGAGGGGAAAGGGTGTGTGAGGGAGGAAAGGGGTGTGTGGGGAAGGAGAGGAGTGTGTGAGGGACGTGAGTGGTGTGTGAGAGACGAGAGGAGTGTGTGAGGAAAAGAGAGGTGTACGAGGGAGGGGGAGGAGTGTATGTAGAGAGGGAAAGAAGGAAGAGTGTGTGAAAAGGAGGAGGAGTCTGGGAGGGAGAAGTGTGTGGAGGGAGAAATGGATGCATGAAGAAGAAGGGAGGTGTGTTTGGGGTGTGGAGAGAGCAAGAAATCTGTGCGGGAAGGAAGGACGTATGGAGAGGACGTGAGGTGTAGGTTAGTGAGTAGAGGTGAGACTTCTGTTGACTAGGGAAAGGTTATGCTTGATGGAAAACGGATGTAACTGCGGGAGGAAGGAAAGAAGGATGTGTGGAGGGATGGAGGTGGTGAAGTTAGAGAGGCATGAGGAGAAATGAAACGAAATGGTGACTATAACAGTAATTGAGAAAATGAACTAATACACCTAATAGGACGCAGGTAAAATAAAGAAAATATTTACTGGGGAATGTGGGTGTTAGGAACGACAGACGTGAGGCGGGGGAGCAATGTGTCAAGCGTCGTGAAAGAGAGACTGATTGTTCCATTTGCAATCTTAACGTGCCACTCCTCACTGAAGGCGTGGACAGTCAGTTACATATTCTCCTACATTATAAGCGACTTTAATCAGAAACCAACGTGGATACAATCTAAACGATTGGAAACAAGTATTTTGGACTAGGGACAGCTTCCGTATTTGGTGTGTTTGCAGCTCAACGAAGGAATCCCATGTTTGGTTCGTTCGTTTGTAGTTTTACCCCACCTGTAGTGGGGGCCGAGCCATACATATTAGCCCGGTGAACATTATGCCAACAGCATCTGGTGTTCCCAGGCGGTCACCCATCCAAGTACTAACAAGACCCAGCGTTGCTTAACTTCGCTGATCGGACGAGAAGCGGTGCTCTCAGCGTGGTATGGACGTTGGCCCATGTTTGGTTGTTGTTGTTGTTGAAAGATTCCCTGCACATATAGTGCAGGCCGGGCCATACATTAGCCCGATCAGTGGTGTATGGGCTGATTAAAAAACAGTAAGTGGGGAGGACAGGACCTGGGGATTGCCCAGCACACACGTCCTGTCTCCTGACTGGCTTTGTGGTGTGTGTGCCATGTTTGGTAATTATCACTGGGGAAGTATGAAATATACTGAGGATTCTGTGGTAACCTTTCCAATAATATTCATATTAATGGTGCCCGTGCTCACCAGCATCACTGCCCTAGGTGACAGTGTAAGCAGAAACAATGTAGTGAATGTTCTTTGCTTAATGTGTGTGCGTATATATATATATATATATATATATATATATATATATATATATATATATATATATATATATATATGTTGTGGTAGGTGGGAGCGCTCACCATTCACTCACTCGATGTAGTGCTACTTTGGGTGTCTGCCCTTTCCTCTCTTCTTTTCTTTCTCTTCTGTCTTTCTTTCCTTCATTCTTTCCACTTCCTTCTGCCTACAGGTGACTTTACACTCCCTCTTCTGTCTTTCTTTCCTTCATTCTTTCCTCTTCTGCCTGTGGGTGACTGTACACTGAGTGAAAAACCAAATGATTTCCTGTGCACCAGAAACCATTTACTACGCTGGGTGGTAACCATATAACCAAATTTGGAGCCTGGTGGTTTGGTGAGTAATTAAGGAACTCCAATTGGACTGAGCCTGTGTAGGTTTACTGTATATCCAAGGGGTGGTTGGAGCTTATTGCTCACATAATACCACTGAGGGATGTGTGAGGCCGGTCAGTCTCATCTTAAATATCAGGACCAACTTGCCTAGCCCCGGGCTCCTACGCTCCAAATGGGGCAACATAAGATTGGCTGATGGATAGATTTATATATATATATATATATATATATATATATATATATATATATATATATATATATAGATTTATATATATATATATATATATATATATATATATATATATATATTGGTAACATCAAGTTCCATGTTGTCCTGAGGAGGTTCATCACATATTATGCAGTCATTCTTCCTCGATGATATAACTATAACCAGTTTTATTCTAGTCAGTATAAAGTGACAATGTGTGATCCTTATTCATGCCGAGAGTTATCTGATTATGTTGGTCACTGTTAATTGCTTGAAGTCCGATGACGTGCCTTACTGATTTATTCTTACTATCTCCAAACGATTTTATTCAGCTCCGGGGAAGCATCTTGCAGTGAAGAGGTACGTAAAAGTTGTACATAACATCATCAGATCGAGAAGTCTCATCAGAACTGAATGAATCTGTCTTGAGGTAGTAACAACAGTATTAAAAATGCGTATAGGATCGAAGGAGTTACACATACCGTCACTACAATCAGGGAGCTCATCAAGGGCATTGTTTACCGGTACAGAATAGTATACCATTGCACTGCTTATTATACATCGGTAAATATTTAGTGTCATTTTATACTTCTTTGCTAATCCCGATAATAAGCAATGATAATACAACCTTATGTAAAAATGAATCCAGAGGGAGACTATAGCAATTTTTCTATCCCTTGCAAGACTGAATAGATCTTGAATATAATTGCAAATGACAGTATTCTGAAAGAAAGAGAGAGAGAGAGAGAGAGAGAGAGAGAGAGAGAGAGAGAGAGAGAGAGAGAGAGAGCTTGTGAACCCAAGAGAATGAGTCAGTGATAGAATGGCAGTTACACCACCCGCTCACCTGAAACGCAAAGGAGAGAGGAGGAGGAGGAGGAGGAGGAGGAGGAGAAGGAGGAGGAGGAGAAGGAGGAGGAGGAGAAGGAGGAGGAGGAGAAGGAGTAGGAGGAGGAGGGGCAAGAGAATAAGGAGGAGGAAAATGAAAAGAAGGAGGAGCAAGATGAGCAGTAGAAGGAGGAGGAGCAGGAGGAGAAGGGAGAAGAGGAAGAGAAGGAGGAGGAAGACCACAAAATACAAGAAGAAGAGGAGAAGAAACACATGATAGGAAGAAAAAGAAGAAATTTAAGAATTTCCCCCTTTACATTATTCCTGACTTTTCTCACATGCCCTCCTACATCTTTCCACCTATAATCAAACCATATTTCAATTTTCGAAAAAGTTTGCATTCATATTGTTAGGTCCTCGGCCCACACTGCCACAGGCTCCAACAGCAGTAGTTCAGTAATAGAAGGGACGTTGCCCAGTGAGTTGTTCTTCCTATCGTCAGCCTTTCGGTGTACAACAACAAGATCAGCTCAGGCGTCGTAAATATACACTGGCTTCTTAAGTTTCTGTTCTTATGTCCCCGTCCCACACTGCCACAGACTCCAACAATAGCAGTTCAGTATAGAAAGGACGTTGCCCAGTGATTTGTTCTTCCTAGAGGCAGCCTTTCAGTGTACTACAAAACAGAGCAACACAGGCGTTGTAAATAAACACTGGCTTCTTAATTCACTGTCTTTATTTTCCAAATAATTACTCTTCATGCTTGCGAAATACATTTCGCTGTTATCACAAGTACCAAAGCTATACAATCTTCACTAACTGCAATTACATTTAATACTTGCCAACAACTGTTCACTGTTTTCACTGGTACTGGAGCCATACAATCTTCACCAACTGCAATAATGCTTAATGCTTGCCCATTTCACTTCCCTGTTTTCACAAGTACCGGAGCTATACAATCATCACTGACTCTGAAGTACACTCATACTGAACTGAAAACTGACTGAAACTGCTCTAGTCTCTTCTTAACCCTATATAAGCTTCCCACATTCTAGAGTGATCTACTACTTCTCCAAAGTTCTTGTGCATTCTCGAGGGAGCAAAAGTTATAACAGTTACCATCTCGGAGACACCCAAAATATCCCAGAGATTTCTTACATTACTTAGCTCTAAATTATTTAGCATACAAATTGAGATAAAATTACATAATTTAACAGTCACATGAATAAAACATTATAGAAAAAAAATAGCACAAAAATCAATGTACATTTACTAAATACCTCCACTCACAGACAGCAGGCTAACTGGCAGCTCTTTTTTTTTTTTTTTTTTTTTGAAAGATTCCCTGCACATATAGTGCAGGCCGGGCCATACATTAGCCCGGTCAGTGGTGTATGGGCTGATTAAAAAACAGTAAGTGGGGAGGACAGGACCTGGGGAATGCCCAGCACACACGTCCTGTCTCCTGACTTTGTGGTGTGTGTGTGGCAGCTCTGATACATAACAGGGAAAATACGAGAAGCACTGAGAACATCCCAGTAATTCCCAATTAGCAAATCCCACTTCTCAGCACAACCCCTTCCCTAGTCTTTTGTTGTCCCGACAAAACTACGCACTGTATACAAACATAATCCTTTATTCAGACTGAATATTTAATTATACACAAAATAATCCTTCATCTTATCAGGTCTTTTCCTACACCGCTTCTGATGACATCCCTGCTCCTCCACACAGTCCACCTCTCCTGGAATGTCTTGGTCCTCTTCCTGATGCACTTCTTCTCTTGGGAAACTGTCATCATCCTCTTGCATTTCAGCTCCTTGGTCCTCCTAAACATCCCCGGCTGCGGTTGAGCATGATTCATCAGAGACGCCCCAGCTGTAATGTCCTGGCCCATGGTACTGCCATAGGCGATTCACGTATACCATCTTTGGGCGAGATTTCCCAGAATCCGTTGCATAAACGTCAAATAGGTGGTCCAACACAGTGTAAGGCCAGTACCATGGACTCCGCAACTTTGATGACTGTCCCCTCTTCCACTGAGGATTCTATAACCAAACTTTGTCATCATCCTTGAAGCTCACCTCATTTGCCTTGGCATCATACATGCACTTCATCACCTTTCATGAAAATTTAAGGGCTCCTCACACTTGATGATGTACAGTCATAAAAAAAAATATCGTTACCCCAAGGAATGTTCGATACGAAACGAACGTTAGCTGGGCTATGTGGGTGGGTCCTTGCTGTTCGCCCCTCCCCTGTCTAGTGTTGCCATATCACAGTCTCATTACAAGAGCTGGAAGAATGAGCAAGAATGAGTCATATGGCGGGGAAATATAGCGTACGTGTTTGCATTACCCTAAGCGCCCCGCAGGTGATTAATAATGAAACTCGGCACGTTTATTATTTTCCTACTATTCAACACATTATCTCTAGAATACAACAAATAAATTATTTTGAAGTGTAATAAAACTATAGGCATCGACTGCTTTTTTTATGATAGTATAGCAGGGGTGCACGAGTTCATTTGTTTGCTTCAGATGGGTGGTTAAATGCTTCAGGTGGATGCTTCAGTTAGTGGCATCCATGCATCGACGTCTAGAGGCTGTTTCGGAAGCAGGGGGTGGGTATACAAAATATTAAAGCAATGAGACTGAACACGTATTATTATTTTCCTTCTACTCGATAGTTATTATATGTAGAAAGCAATACATACCATTATTACACTGAAATTTACTAACTTGGCTTGTATCGGCTGAATTACTATCATACATCTGGCATGGGTGCACATACTCATTGCCCGTCTGCATGTGTGTTGCCGACTCTACACCATCCTGTTATATTTTCATTTAATGACTTCAGTGCCGGATAATAAAACGTATTGTCTCTATGCACAGAGGCCAAACGATCTACTTAGCTGTTATTACCTCTAGCACAAATTCTATTATCTGTCTCACATAACCGATACTGACAGGTTTGCGGTACAAACTTTCCTGTCTCGTCAATCCACAACACATCGTTGTTGTGTCATAGTGCATAGCTCTGAAGGGTAACGATAGTTTTTCTTATGACTGTACCTCACCCAGCCTTTCCTGAAGAAGCTTTGCATAGCTGGAAGTGTATGTAGGCAGCTCCTCACAAAATGGTCTTCCCATTAACAAGTCAACGGATAAACATAACTTTTGGTCCAGCATCAGTTTTGCAGGGATGTAGCCGGTAGACTCAAGAGATGCAGACCGATATGCCATCAGCGTCTCATGTAATTTCTAGTCCCATTCCATTTGTCCCTCTATGTAGTACTTGGCCAGTTCTTGTCCCAGGATCCAGTTGAATATCTCCACTATCCCATCTGACTGTGACCTTAGTGGGGTCGTCCTAGTCTTCTTGATCTCCGTAACTTGTAGCACTCACGGAACACAGCAGACTCGAAGTTTCTACCCTGGTCTGAATGTAGCTCTTGTGGGATCCCAAAATGACAGAAAAACTAGTCAACTAACACCTGAGCAATAGTTGCAGCCTTTTGATCAGGGATGGCACAGGCTTCCAGACACTTTGTGAAGTAGTCCATGGTGACGCATTTATACCAGTTTCCCCTTTCACTGACTGGCAGACCTCCAGCAGTGTCCACCAAAGCTCTTTCCATTGGTGCACCCACTTGGTGCAGCTGAAGAGGGGCGCAACCACGTTTCTTGGGTTCCTTCTTGGTACAGCATACATCACAAGCCCGACACCACTCTTCAACATCCTGATGCATGCCGGTCCAGCTGAACCTCTGTCACAGATGGCTTAGGACCCGTTCACACATCGCCGAATGAGATGCCGAATGCGTGCCGAACCGTATTCGGCCGGGATTCGGCCAGAATCGGGCGCAAACTGCCCGAATTCGGCCTTTCTGTCTGCTGTCTGTTTGATGTCGCCGACAGTATACCGACGAAATAGAATGCAAACCGAACGCAAATCGAACGCAAACAGAATGCGCACAGACGCCAACCCGAAACTCTTATTTTGAAAATTAACCGTCATTTTTTCGGTGCGACATCGGTACAGCATCGACGATGCATCGGCGATGCATGAACGATGCATCGCCGATGCTGTACCAAGGGCATCCCGAATGCATACCGAACTTCCCACGCCCACCCAGGGGTGTATAAATATGTGCGTACCAAAAAGCCCATCACACTCCCAGTTCCAACAGAGCAACAATGGACATCACAGCAGTCATCCCCAGCGAAGTCAACAAGCAAGCCATGGCCCTGTGGAGCAAAGCACAGACTGACTCCCTGCTCTGCGTCAAGTATCTGACCTACCTGTCTGGCTCTCCTGCGACAGGCAGGAATCTTGGAAATGGGGGTTGGAGTCCTCTGGGAACAGGTCTTCGGATGCCGCCTCCATTCTGCTGTAGATGCTGTAGTGCGCCCGTTCTCCTAGCTCTGGAAAGTGTGACTGGGATGCTTTGGCCTTTTATATATGCCTCGGTGGGCAGTGTTCAAAATTCTGTATACATTCTTGGGACAATCGGTATAATTTTGGTATGTATTCTGTCCACATTCGCCGATTCATCGCCGACATCGTACCGATTTATAACGGTCATTTTGTCGGCGATGCATCGGCGAATGCATACTGAATGCTTGGAATGCATACCGAAGGATTACCGAATGCGACCCGAGGGGGCCCCGAGGAAGTGAGTTCGGGCAGGTCACACCGAATATTTCATGTTTGATGAAATATTCGGTGACTTGCCCGAACCCATTTCGAACACCCCGAAACGTTCCCGAAGTGCGCCGAATACCCCAGAATTGACCACCAAACGTTTCCCGAAGCCTATTCGGCATGCATTCGGCTTCTCTTTCGGCGATGTGTGAACGGGGTCTTAGAGTTTTCGTCACTCTCAGGTGCACACAAGTGATCTGGTTATGAGACTCATCCAAGATCCCAAACCTCATTTCCTTCAGAATCACCAGTTGTCAATACTTGCTGAGGCCAACAGGTGTCTCCCTCTGATGCTCCAGTAGTCCGTTGTTCAAACGAAGAAGGTCCCATTGACGGCAGTAGCCCTTAGTTGCAGGTCTGAACCTGGAAACCTCTTCCCAAGTTGGCCACACTGTACTCCTTTGCAGCCACTCTAGGACTGGTTATAATCTGGGGGAGGCGGTGGCTGAG
The DNA here is from genome assembly GCF_032717465.1 of Coenobita brevimanus. Taxonomy (NCBI): domain Eukaryota; kingdom Metazoa; phylum Arthropoda; class Malacostraca; order Decapoda; family Coenobitidae; genus Coenobita; species Coenobita brevimanus. Next base: position 17,616,630 of record NC_137017.1, read on the forward strand.
TCGGTAGAGAGGCGGCCTGCAGTCATGATGGACCCAGGTTCGAATCCTGGCTGGGGCGGGGAACAGTTTAAGGATTTGAATTTCATAAAAAGCAGACTTTCCTGATCTACCAAATGACCCGCCGACATGTCGTAAAAACACCCCCTCTAATACCAATACACCAGTCCTGTATGAGACAGCCCTAGCATGTATTCAATATGGATGGTGAGTGTTAGCGCCGAAGTGGTGACATGTGGAGGTGTAGGAGGACTACTGGGCCTTGGGATAGGCTACTGCCCCCGAAATATAGGCCCTGAAGCCTTTGCCCAGAGTCGGACACATAAAAAAAAAAAAAAATCCTCCATCTGCATCTTCTTCAGGTCTTTTTCAGCTGACATTGGCCCTGTCACTACAGGACGGCAGCATTTTTTGCCAAGATTCCCATTCCTAGTACACTGCTTCCCATCTGTTCCTCTATCTTCTTGCACACTATCAATCACAGTTCTCTTGCGTTTCTTCAGTGGTGGCTTCTTGGGAAAAACTGGCTGGTTGCTGCCTTTTGTCACCAGCCAGTACAGATTCACCCTCATCCTTCTCATCTTCTGCAGCCTTCTTCTTATCCTCCTTCTCCATTGGACAACCATAGTTAAATTGTCCCACCTCACCACTCGTCCATCACCTGTTTGTTTCAATCACGGGTTTCCTTGCACTATTCAGGTCTCACTCCTCCTCTCATTTGTAACAATCCACTTTCCACTGTAATGGCCCCTCACAATACCAGCAACTTCCTCTGATCTCCTGTTCTTTCTTCCACTTGTAGCAGTCCACTTTCCAATGTCCTTGCTCCTCACAGTACTGACATTTTCCTTCAGATTTTTCCTATCGATGTACCTGCCCCTTTCTACCCTTGAATCCTGCACTGCAACCTGCCTGAAAAGTGGATGTACTGGACCTGATGTTGGACTGAAATTCTGGAGCCCAAGCTAGTGCTTCTTACATGCTTCTGGGTTTTGCCTGCTTCACATGCACTTTCAACTCTGCACATCAAGAGCATCGATGAACTGGTCCCTCAGGGGAATAGCCAATAGGTTAGGTGCTGCTCCAGGGTATGCCTTGTGTGCCATACTCTCCAGGTCATGAGCAAGCTGCTGTAGGGATCCGCCTTGAGCCCGTACAGGAGTCCGGAATCTTACTCTGTAAACCTTAGGCTGGTACATGGTCCCATATCTGAGCTCCAGTACTTCTACTAAGGACTAATAACTGCTCCTCTTCTCTACTGATACCTGGTGCAGAATTTCCAGCGTGACACCCATGAGGCTAGTAGCAAGCTGCACTGTCCTCTGCCTATCATCCCAATCATTCTGATCAACCAGTAACTCAAACTATGCACAGTAAGCTTCCCAAGATACTCTACCATTAACTTCCTGAGGTTTCTTTTTTAGTGTAACCTTATTATAGCCATGCACTTCATTGGTTTGGGGCCTAAAAACCGGGGCACCATAATTAAGCCCAGGACCTAAAGCTTCTGCATTCTGATTATTCAACCCTGCAATGCTATCTTTAGATGTTTGGGATCCGTCAAGATGCACCATACACCGTTAATACTTTTCATATGCTCCCTGCACACTAACCTGAGGCTCATCAGTGGAATTTTTCTCTACAGCCTCAGTTTTCTCACTAATTACATGTACATGGTCGACTACATTCTTCAACTGGTTATCTAATTGCCGTATGCACTCCATCACAATTCCCTTACTAATTGTCTTCAAATGGTTGTCTACATGCTGTTTGCACTTCGTCACATTATTACTTACCTCATACTTCTGCTGCCATTGCTCAGTGTATATTTGCTCCTTCAGCTGTTGCTGTTCTTCCTACATTTCCCTCGTGAAAGCATCTAGCTGTCCTTGCATCCTGAATTGTAATTCCCTCTGTTGCCCCTGTAATGCTTCTTGAAGCTGTTCATAACGTTCTTTCTTTTCTTCACTTTGTGCTGATCACTCTGTGCTTGCAATTGTTCTTTTACTTCTTTACTTTGTGCCTGTAATTGTCCTTTGAGTTCTTTCTGTCCCTCATTCTGTGCCTGTAATTGTTCTTTGATTTCTTTCTGTCCTTCATTCTGTACTTGTAGTTGTACACTTTGTGCTTGCAGTAGCTTCATAATTATTGCAGTCAGCAATGCCTCCTCTTACCTAGCTTGGCTTCGTGTCTGTACACCTTCCATCCCCATGTGGAAGGTTTGACTCACTACAGCACTTTTCTAAGTATCCACACTCCTGACACCAATGTTATGTCCCCATCCCAAACTGCCACAGGCTTCAACAGCAGTAGTTCAGCATAGAAAGGATGTTTCCCAGTGAGTTGTTCTTCCCAGAGGCAGCCTTTCAGTGTACAGCAACACAGAGCAGCACAGGCATTATAAATAAACACTGGCTTCTTAAGTTCACAGTCTTTATTTTCCAAATAATTACATTTAATTCTTGCCAACTACACTTCACTATTATCACAAGTACCCAAGCAATACAATGTTCACTAACTGCAATTACACTTAATGCTTGCCAACTACACTTCATTGTATTCACAAGTACCGGACCTATACAATCTTCATTAACTGCAATTACACTTAATGCTTGCCAACTTCACTGCTTTCACAAGTACCAAAGCTATACAATCTTCACTGACACTGAACTTCACTCAAACTGAACTGAAAACTGACTGAAACTGCTCTAGTCTCTTCACCATCCTTATACAAACTTCTTATATTCTAGAGTGATCTACTACTTTTTCAAATTTCTTGTGCATTCTCGAAGGAGCAACAGTTACAACAGTTACCATCTCAGAGACATCCAAAATATTCCGTAATGTTCTTACACTACTCAACACTCTTAATTATTTAGCATACAGACAGAGACAAAATTACATAGTTAACAAACAACCACATAAATAAAGCATTATAAAGAAAATGAGCAAAAAAATCAACGTACAACTTACAAAATACCTCCACTCAGAGAAAGCAGGCTAACTGGCAACTCTGATACATAACGGGGGAAAATACGAAAAGCACTGAGAACCTCCTAGTAATTCTTACCTAGCAAATCCCGCTTCTCAGCATTACCTTTATCTTCCAAATAATTACAATTTATGCTTACCAACTTCGGCTCACTTCTATACAATCTATACTAACTTCATTGACACTAAACTAAACTCAAACTGAGCCTCCTTAAATAGCCTTCTTTTCTTCTCCAACATTCTTGTAAACTCTCAAAGAGCAACAGTTACCAACTCGGAGTCATCCAAAATATCCAGAGTTTTCATACACTACATAACACTCTAAATTATTTCACATACTATCATGAAGGGAGATTTGCCAGTTAGGTAGTCTCGTTCCTTCGAGACGTTTCCCGTACCTTAAGTTCCGGTACGAGTCATCAGAGTTGCCAGTTTGCCTGTTGTTTGTGGGTGTAGTTATTTCGTAAGTTAAACGTTCACTTATTTTTATACTCTTTTTCTTTATAATGTTTTATTTAAGTGATTGCTTGTTAAATTATATAATTTAAGTTCGTATGGTAAATGATTTAGAGTGTTATGTAATGTGAGACAACTCTGCATGTTTTGAAGTGTCTGAGTTGGCAACTGTTGTTCTCGTGGAATGTAAGTCAGTCTAGAATAACGCAAGCTTAAATAAGTTGGGGTAGAGATTATTACAAGTTTAGTCGGGTGTCAAGTCAGTTTGAGTGAAGTGCAGTCGGTTTTGGTTCAGAGTAGTGCAGTGTCAGTGTCAGTGAAGATAGTATATTTTTGGTACTTGTGAAAACAGTGGCAAACAGTGACAGGTTATTGAAGTTTGTATATCACTGGAACTTGAGAAAACAGTGAAGTGTCAAGCATTAAGTGTAATAACTGTGACGTGTTGTTCAGCATTAACCCTCTCGACATCGATGACGCGTAGCGAGTCTTTTGGGCCTTTCCACGACTCTCTGCGATGATGCGTTTTACGTCCACAAATCACAAAAACTTACGTCAAAGTAAAAGTTTTCAGCCAATCTGCATCATTTTAGGAAGCGTCCTAGTTCCCGCGCCTCTTGCCAAAAGTAATGACTTGGCAACCTTGGGGCCCGAGACATGCAGCAGCACGGTTGTGATGATTAGTAACAAGTCAGCTGTCAGGCAGGAAGGTAGCGCGCGGCTGGGGATTTAAATTTTACTCTCTCTACCCCGTCCCAGGACTCGCGTCATATTTCACTGTACCAATAGTGTTTGTGTATCGTTTTTGGGCACTGTTGTGATTAGATTTTGTGTTTGTAATAGGCAATTAGGTTTTGGTGAATCAATCATGCCCATTATTCTACCGTTGACCCAACAAAGATACTGGTAAGGCTACCCTGTTTATGGGCGTTTCCCAGCAACTACGCTGCCTCTTCTCTGCACCCAGTGTGAGTATTCAACATTTGAATAACAGTGATAGTGATGCACGTGAATGTAGTGTGCAACAGCGAGTGAGGAAAGACATGGTGAAACGTTTAGCTTAGCTTAGGGAGGCGGGAAACCGCTTGACAACACCGCGTTGTCAAGAACAGAATATTTTCCAAGGTGTGGATGAAGTCCTTGTTTTATGCTGATATATGGTGGATAGTGTTATTGTGCAACAGATAGGAGTATAGTGCAATGAGTGTACGTGATGAAATAATGGCTAGGGCAGGAGTCAGTTTCGCAATACAGCCAGGGCAAGCCGTTGTGAGTAGAGGAAATACAGTAGGTTTTTATAGGAATATTTGCTTTTATCATATTGTTATATTTATTCCGTATGCTTTCTGTGTGAAATAAAGCATGAGTGTTATTGGTAGGTTTATCGTATGCTTGTGTGGATGAATGTAAACACTTCACCACATGATCATCAAAAAATATCGTCTGTGAAACATTAGGTATTGCAGATGTGACATACAGAGCACGATCAGGAACTGTTGTGGTGAAAATATAATGTATGTTTCATAAAATGATGGATTTCAATATGTGTATTGTGAAAATATCATAAACACTGCAGCGTCTTCTCTGCTACACCGTATGGGACAGGTGTCACGTATATCTCTTTTGGTGAAATGTGCTGTGTTTCCTATGTATTGATAAACTGTGCTATGTTTTATGTGAAAAGAAAGTGAAAAAGTGACGCACGTCCTCGTAAGGATTGATTCGTAAACATTCGACTTATGATGTTGGGAAGTGAAATCGGCGTCACGAATGTTTATTCTCAGCTTCCTAACTTCTGTAGTGTGTGTGTGTGTGTGTGTGTGTGTGTGTGTGTGTGTGTGTGTGTGTGTGTGTGTGTGTGTGTGTTTTGCTTATCGTGTAGAACAAACATCGGCGAGTACCACATGTGGCTATGATGGGAAAATAAATATTTTTGGGTGGTGAAAATAAGCCGAGAATACACATTATCAGAGCGCGCGGCCGCGGGAGGGGAGGAGATTGTCACACCCGCGGAAACTTAAAAACTTATGTGAGAGCGAGAGGGTTAAGTGTAACAGCAGTTAGTAAAGTGTGTATAGTTCCAGTGCTTGTGGGAACAGTGAAGTTGGAAAGCATTAAGTGGAATTACTTGGAAAATAAAGACAGTGAACTTTAAGAAGCCAGTGTTTATTTTCGCCTTCGCTGATCTTGTGTACTGCACACCTAAAGCCTGACCATAAGAAGAACATCTCACTGGGCAACGTTCTTCCTGTACTGTACTACTGCTGTTGGAGCCTGTGGCAGTGTGGGGTGGGGCCATAACACTGGTGTCAGGAGTGGGATTATTATTTCAGGGCTGCAGTGAGTCTAATCTTCGACGTGGAGCAAGAAGGTGTCCAGACAAGAGGCCAAGCTAGGCAGGAAGAGGCATTGCTGGGTGGAATTATGAAACTATTACAAGCACATATACAGACACAGAGCGAAGGACAGAAAAAACTCCAAGCACAGTTACAAGCACAGAGTGAAGGACAGGAAAAACTCCAAGCACAATTACAGACCCAAAGTGAAGTGCTCAGGAATTGCTTTAAAGAACAGTTACAAGCATAAAGTGCCCAACTACAGGCAGCACAGAATACAGGACAGAAAAAGCTCGAAGAACAATTACAGGCACAGAAGAAAGAAATCAAAGAACAAGTGCAGACACAGAACGAAGATCAGAAAGAACGATATGAACAGCTTCAGGAGGCATTACAGGAGCAACAGAGGGAATTACAGCTGCGAATGCAAGGACAGCTAGTTGCTTTCATGGGGGAAATGAATTAAGAACAGGAACAATTGAAGGAGGAGGTATACACTGAGTTATGACAGCAGAAGTACGAGGTAAGAAATAATGTGATAGAGTGTAAACAACATGTAGACGAACAGTTGAAGACAGTTAGTGAGGAAATAGTGACGGAGTGCAAACAGCATGTGGAAAACCAGCTGAAGATTAGTGAGGGAATTGTGAAAGTAGACAGCATTTGGACAACCTGCTGAAGATTAGTGAGGGAATAGTGGCGGAGTGCAGACAGCATGTAGACGACCAGTTGAAGTCAATGAGTGAGGAAATTGTGACGGAGTGCAGATGGGATGTATATAACCAGTTGAAGCATGTAGTCGACCATGTGAAGATAACTAGTGAGAAAATTGAGGCTGTAGAGAAATATTGCATTGCTGAGCCTCGGGTTAGTGTACAGGGAGCATATGAAGAGAATGGACAGTGTATAGTGAATCTTGATGGATCCCAAGCATCAAAAGGTAGCATTACAGGGTTGAATAATCAGAATGTAGGAGATATAAGTCCTGGCCTTAATTATGAAGCCCCAGTTTTTAGGCCCCAAACCAGTGAAGTGCATGGCTATAATGGGGATCCAGTTAAAAAGAAACCTCAGGAATTTGATGGTAAGTATCTTGGGAAGCTTACCGTGCACAGTTTGAGTTACTTGCGGATCAGAATGGTTGGGATGATAGGCAGAGGGCAGTGCAGCTTGCTACTAGCCTTAAGGGTGCTGCAATGGAAATTCGGTGTCAGATGTCAGGGACGGAGAGGAACAGTTATCAGTCCCTTGTAGAAGTGCTGGAGTGCAGATATGGAACCATGTACCAGACTGAGGTTTATAGAGCAAGATTTCGGAGCCGTGTACGGGCTCGAGGAGAATCCCTGCAGCAGCTTGTTCTTGACCTGGACAGTATGGCATATAGGGCGTACCCCGGAGCAGCACCTAATTTGTTGGCTATTCTACTGAGGGACCGGTTCATCGATGCTCTTGACAGTGCAGAGTTGAAAGTGCAAGTGAAGCAGGCACAACCAAGAAGCATGCAAGAAGCACTAACCAGGGTTCTAGAATTTGAGTCCTACGTCAGGTCCAGCACATCCACCTTTCAGGCAGGTCGTAGTGCAGGATTCAAGGCAAGAAAGAGGCAAGTATGTGAAAAGGAAAAATTTGAGGGAAGTTGCTGGTACTGTGAAAAGCCAGGACACAGAAAAGAGGACTGCTACAAGTGGAAGAGGGAACAGGAGAAGACTGGAGGAGGTGTCTGGTTTTGTGGTAAGTCGGGGCACAAGAAGGAAGATTACCACAAATGGAAGAAGGAACAAGAACAGAGCAGTGCAAGGAGTTCTTCAGTTGCAACAAAAGCGTGTTGGACATGTGGTGAGGTGTGACACTTCAGCTGTGGATGTTCACATGAGAAGGATGGGGGTACATTGGTGAAGGCTGGTGATGAGAGGCAACAACCTGCCAGTTTTTCCCAGGAAGTCCCACCACTGAGGAAATGCAGGAGATTCTTGATGAATAGCATGCAAGAAGACGGAAGAACAGACGACATGCAGTGTAGTAGGAATGGGAATCATAGGAAGAAATGCTGCTGTACTGCAGGGACAGGGCTAACAACTGATGAAGAAGACCTAATAAGTTGAAAGATTATTTTGTGTATAGTTAGATGTTCCATTAAGATTATGGTTTGTGTCCATATGTACTGTTTAGTTTTGTCGGGACGACAAAGAACTAGGGAGGGGGTAGTGTTATGAAGGGAGATTTGCCAGTTAGGTAGTCTCGTACCTTCGAGACGTTTCCCGTACAGTAAGTTCCGGTACGAGTCATCAGAGTTGCCAGTTTGCCTGTTGCTTGTGAGCGTAGTTATTTCGTAAGTTAAACATTCACTTATTTTTATGCTCTTTTTCTTTATAATGTTTTATTTAAGTGATTGCTTGTTAAATTATGTAATTTAAGTTCGTATGGTAAATGATTTAGAGTGTTATGTAATGTGAGACAACTCTGCGTGTTTAGATGTGTCTGAGTTGGCAACTGTTGTTCTCGTGGAATGTAGGTCAGTCTAGAATAATTCATTCATTCATTCATTGCCTGACGCCATGTATCCCAGACAGGGTGGCCAAGGGCTTAGAGTTAATTGTTTTACAGGGAGGGGCACTAATCCTCCACCAACCCCACATGACACGTAGGGATGCCAACAGCATCTGGTGTTCCCAGGCGGTCACCCATCCAAGTACTAACCAGACCCAACGTTGCTTAACTTCGCTGATCGGACGGGTAGCGGTGTACTCAAAGTTGGGGTAGAGATTATTGCAAGTTTAGTTGGGTGTCAAGTCAGTTTGAGTGAAGTGCAGTCGGTTTTGGTTCAGAGTAGTGCAGTGTCAGTGTCAGTGAAGATAGTATATTTTTGGTACTTGTGAAAACAGTGGCAAACAGTGACGGGTTATTGAAGTTTGTATATCATTGGTACTTGAGAAAATAGTTAAGTGTCAAGCAATAAGTGTAATAACTGTGAAGTGTTGTTCAGCATTAAGTGTAACAGCAGTTAGTAAAGTGTGTATAGTTCCAGTGGTTGTGAGAACAGAGAAGTTGGAACGCATTAAGTAGAATTACTCGGAAAATAAAGACAGTGAACTTTAAGGAGCCAGTGTTTATTTTCGCCTCAGCTGATCTTGTGTACTGCACACCTAAAGGCTGACCATAAGCAGAACAACTCACTGGGCAACGTCCTTCCTGTACTGTACTACTGCTGTTGGAGCCTGTGGCAGTGTGGATTGGGACGCAACAATACAAACTGAGATAAAATTCCATAATTTAACAACAATCAAATCAATAAAATATTATAGAGAAAAAGAGCACAAAAATCAATGTATAACTTCACAAAATAACTTCCCTCACAATAAAGAGATGAGAGGCTGTGGCACAAAAAAAGAAAGCATATAGTAAGTGGATGAGAAACAGAGGCGTGGAAAAAGTTGAGAGATGGAAGAGAGAGTTATATGTAGAGAGGAAGAGAGAGGTCAAAAGATTAGTAAGAGAGTAAGAAGAGAGTAGATGAGGAATTCTGAAGGAATTTGTGTGTAAACTGGAAGGAAATGTTCTGAAAAGAGGTAAAGTGAGTCAGACAGGATGCCAAAGAAGTTAGTTGGGGAGTGAAAGATAAAAATGATAGACTACTAGTGGAGAAGGGAGAAAAAGTAAGCAGATGGAGAGAACACTTTAAGGAATTGTTGAACAAAGAGAATGAAAGTAATGCGAGTATAAGTGGCTAGGGAATGGCTGGAGGAAGGAGGGATGTGAGAAGAGAGAAATCAGTTGGATGAAAGTTGTGGAAGCAATGAAAAAAGTTTATATGGGGAAAGCCCCAGGAATTGATGGAGTGTGTGGTGCATTGCTGAAGCATGGGGTAGAGATAGTAGTAGAATGGATGTGGACGATGTGCAGATTGGCCTGGGAGGAAGGTAGAGTCACGGAGGATTGGAAGTCAGGTAAAATTATTCCCCTGCACAAAGGAAAAAGGGAAAAACAAATGTGTGGTAATCATAGGAGCATTTGCCTTCTTAGTGTATTGGGAAAAGTATTTGGTTGGATACTTACTGACAGGGTAATAATAGAGGAATTAATTGGAGAAGAACAGGGAAGTTTTAGGAAGAGAAGAGGTTGTGTGGATCAGATATTCATTCTTAGATCTTTAGTGGAAATGTTTCTAGAGAAGGGAAAGAAGTTGTATGTGGCCTTCATGGATTTAAAGAAAGCATATGACAGGGTGGATAGACAAGGACTGGAAAGTATTAAGAATAAATTATTATATGGAGTAGATGGAAAGTTGTTGAAGTCCGTGAAGAGTATGTATGAGGGTGGGTGCTAAGGCTGCTGTGCATGTGGATAGTGAACTGAGTGAGTTTTTCTGTCTGAAGGGCTGGATTGAAACAAGGATGTGTCATGTCTCCATGGTTGTTCAATCTGTATATGAATGGGGTTATAATAGAGATACAAGGTAGGGCAGTGGATGTTGGAGCAGCCCTAGTGAGACAGGTCAGCGTTTGGAAACTCCCTGTACTGTTGTTTGCAAATGATACTGTGTTGTTAAGTAAAGACGAAGGGGAGCCACAAGGCTTGGTGGATGAGTTTGGGTGTGTGTAAGAAGCGGAATCTAAAGGTGAAAGTAAGGAAGAGTAAAGTTACGGTCTTTGAGAGAAATGAGGTCAGTGAATATACAATGAGGTTGGATGAGGAGGAAATGGAAAATGTGAGTGCATTTAAGTACTTGGGTAGTGTGATGAGTAAGGATGGAAGTTCAGAGGCTGAAGTGCTTGAAAGGGTACAACAAGGAAGAAAGGTTGCTGGTTCCTTGAAAGCAGTGATAAGAAACAGGGAAGTGAACATGGAAGTGAAAAGCTACTACATGACAGTATTGCAATAGCATCTCCAACGTATGGAAGTGAAGCTTGGACCTTGTTGGAGGAACAGAAGTCGAGAGAGAGTACAGTGGAAATAATTTATCTGTGAGGAGCATATGGAGTCGCATAGAGAGACAGACTGACAAATGAGGAAGTGAAGGAACATTGTGGTGTAGATGTGGATGTGGTAGGAAGCATTAGGAGAAACACACTGAGGTGGTTTGGCCATGTGGAGAGGATAGAAGGTGGAGACTGACGAGGAAAGTGTATGTGAGTGAGGTGGAGGGGGAATGAGGGAGGGGGAGAAAGGGAGGGGGAGGCCAAGGATGAGATGGAAGGATGGAGTGGAGAGGTATATGAGAGTGGGGGGTGTGAGCTGGGCAATGAAATGAGGAAGGACAGGGCAACATGGAGGTGATTTGTTCGTGGCCACTCCTTTCGGGATTAAGGAGTCTGGCAATAACTGACAATAGCATTCTAACTGGCAACTCTGACACGTAACGGAAAAATACAAGAGTACTGAGAACCTGACTAGCAAATCCCGCTTCTCAACACTACCCTCTCCCTATTCCTTTTTCGTCCTGACAAAACTACACAGTGTATACAAATATAACCCTAAATCCAAACTAAACATTTAATCATACACAAAATAATCTTTCAAGTTGTTAGGTCTTCTCCTATGCCACTTCTGATGACGTCCCTACTCCTCCACACTGTCCACTCCTCCTGGGATGTCTTGGTCCTCTTTCTGATTCACTTCTTCCCTCGGGAAACTGTCACCATCCTCTTGTGCTTTAGCTCCTTGATCTTCCTCAACATCCGTGGGTGAGGGACAACATAATTCCTCAGAGACATCCCAGCTGTAAAGTCTTGACCCATGGTAATGCCACAGACCATTCACGTATGCCACTTATGGGCGAGACTTCCTGCCTCCCCGAATCCGGTACGTACCCATGATAGGCTGTTCAAAACAGCATAAGGCCCATCCCACAGACTCTGCAGCTTCGGTGACTGTCCTTTCTTCTGCTGAGGATTGTATAACTAAACCTTGTCACCATCTCTGAAGCTCACCTCACTTGCCTTGGCATCATACTTGCACTTCATCACTTCATCTGAAAACTTCAGAGTCTCTTGAACTTGATAATGTACCTCAGCTAGCCTTTCCTGAGCATGCTTTGCATAGCTGGAGGTGTCTGTAGGCATCTCTTCACCAGGTAGTCTTTCCATTAACAGGTCAAGGGGTAAACGTAACTCGTGGCCCAGCATCAGTTTTGCGGGGGTGTACCCTCTAGACTCATGGGATGCAGACTGTTATGCCATCAGCAATGCAGGTAATTTCTGGTCCCATTCTGTTTGTCCCTCTGTGCAGCACTTGGCCAGTTCTTGTACCTAGGTCCAGTTGAATTTCTCCACCATCCCATCTGACTGTGGCCTTAGCGGGATCGTCCTGGTCTTCTTCATCCCTGGTAATTTGCAGCATTCACGGGACACAGCAGACTCGAAGTTTCTACCTTCGTCTGAATGTAGCTCTTGTGGCATCCCAAAATGACAGAAAAACTGGTCAACCAACATCTGAGCAACAGTCACAGCCTCTTGATCAGGGATGGCATAGGCTTCTGGCCACTTTGTGAAGTAATCCGTGGCAACACATATTTACCAGTTTCCTCTTTCAGCGACTGGCAGAGGTCCAGCAATGTCCATCGCAACTCTTTCCATTGGTGCATCCAATTGGTACAGCTGAAGAGGGACACAACCATGTTTCTTGGGTCGCTTCTTGGCACAACACACCACAAACCCAACACCACTCTTCAACATCCTGATGCATGCCAGTCCAGATGAACCTCTGCTGCAGCTGACTTAAGGTTTTCTTCACTCCCAGGTGCCCGCTAGTGATCTGGTTATGAGACTCATTCAAGTTCTTGGCCCTAATTTTCTTCAGAATCACTAGTTGCCAATACTTGCTGAGGCCATTCGGTGACTCCCACTGATGCTCCAGTAGTTCGTTGTTCAAACGAAGAAGGTCCCATTACTTCTAGTAGCTCTTAGTCACAGGACTGAATCTGGAAACCTCTTTTCAAGATGGTCTCACTGTACTCCGCTGCAGCCACTCTAGCATGGGTTGTAAATCTGCATCCTCTTCAGGTCCTCTTCAGCTGTCACTGGCCCTGTCACTGCAGTACAGCTGCATTTCTTGCTATGATCTTTTTTACTACACTGCCAGCACTCCGAGTCACAAGGCCGACGACTCAGGCTGTCAGCATTGCCATGTACCTGCCCAGGATGGCGCCACACCTCATAGTTGTGCTGACCCAGCTTCTCGAGCCAGTGTGCCAGTTGTCCTTCCGGATTCTTTAATGTCTTCACCCACTTAAGTGTTGCATGGTCTGTTCTGATGATGAAGTAGGATCCATTCAAGTAGGGATGGAAGATATCTAGGCTTTTCATCACTGCCAAGAGCTCCTTATGGGTCACACAACAGTTCCACTCTGGTGGGCTGAGCTTTTTGCTGTAGTAAGCCACCACATGCTCTTTGTCATCCTTCCTCTGTGACAGGACTCCACCAATAGCTTGGTCACCAGCGTCCAGTCCAGGATGAATGGCTGATTGATCTGGGTGCGGCAGTACTGGAGAGCATGTCAATGATTGCTTGAGTTCATTGAAGGCCTTCTGAGTCACTACAGTTCACGTAAACCTCTGCCTCTTTCCCAACAACTTGTGCAGAGGTGAAGCTATTGTTGCAAAGTCCTTGATAAAAAGCTGATAGTAGGTACATAAGCTTAGGAAACTCTGTAGCTCCTTCAAACAAGTTGGAACAGGCCAGTTTTCCACAGCTGCCCCTTCTCTGGATCAGTACAGATGCAGCCCTCAACTACAATGTGTCCCAGATACTTCACTTCCTTCTGGAACAAGTAGCACTTCTTAGGGTTCAGCTTGAGGTGTGCTGCTCAGATCCTGTTAAGCACCTCTGACAGCCTCTTCAATTCCTGGTCAAAAGTCCGTCCAAACACAATTACATCGTCCAGATAGATGAGAGGGTTCTGCCAGTGCAGGCCTTCCAGTACACGATCCATGAGATGCTCAAAAGTAGCTGGGACATTGCATAAACCAAGTGGTATCACTTTAAACTGCCATAAACCCCACACATACGGAAAGGCTGTTTTCTCCTTGTCCTTCTCTGCAAGCTTGACCTGATGATATTCTGCGTTCCTGTCTAGGGTGGAGAACCACTTGGCACCTGACGGAGCATCCAGGGTGTCATCAGTTCATGGTAAAGGGTATGCATCCTTCACTGTCACTTCATTCATGGCTCGATAATCTACACAGCACCTTACTGAGCCATCCTTTTTCCTTACTAGAACCACTGCTGATGCCCATTTCTTGCCGTTGGGTTGGCACCATCCTCTGCACTGGCTGTTTAATCGGGCAGTGATCCCTGGTGTCTATACAATGCTCCACCAAATTATTGCACCCCAGGTCTAAGTCTCCTGTGGAAAAGACATCGGCAAACTTCGTCAGCAACTGCCTCAACTTCAGCACTTGTGAGTCATCCAGGTATTGGCTACTCCTTGAAAATAGGTCTTGTAAGTGGTCTGGCAGATACCCATCTTCTTTAACTATACTCCTTTTACAGGCCTTCCCCTGATGCCACTCAGAGTCCACCACCTGGCACATTCCCACAATTTCTCCCTCAATGAACTTCTGTGGCTCACGGGAGAAATTGGTCACCACAATCGGCACTTCACCGGCACCTGTTTCCATCAGAGTTCTCCCCACCATCACTCCAGCCTTCGTCTTGCACCATACATCAGGCTCCACTACCCTAGACAGCTGTCAAAAGAGCCACTCACCTTGCATTGGAGCAATAGTTCTGATTTTGGGGGTATCACTGTAGTGTGGAGCACATTCACTTTCGCCACCAGAACTGGTACGTCTCACTGTCGTGACGGGAACTGACTTTCCACGAACCTTCAGCTTCATGGAGCAGAAGTCCAGCTCACATCCAATGGACATCAGATAGTCCAGACCTAGAAGATCCTCCAGCTCGGCTACATAGACTAGAATGGTAGCCTCTTGCCCTGCCACGTCAATCTGGACATCCAAGGGTCCCTTAAGTTCTGCATGGTGCCCAGTTACGTCATACAATTGTTCTGGTGACTCAGGCAGATGCTGATGATGTAACATATCAGGCCTCACAAAAGACTGCTCTGAGGCTGAATCAATCACCAGCGAACACTTCTTAATGTCTATTCTTCCACCTACTTGCACACTGTCGATCACAGTTCTCTTGCATTATCTCGTTGGTAGGGCTATATGGGAAAAGCCGGCTGGTGGTGGCCCCTTAGCACCAGCCTCCATTAGTTTTCTGCTTCATTCTGGTCTTCTGCAGCCTTCTCTTATCTTCCTTTTTGTTCTTTGGACACCCAGAACTGAAGTGTCCCACCTCACTACATGTCCAACACCCTTTTGTTACAATTGTGGGTTTCCATGCACTGTTCCATTCTTGCTCCTTCTTCCATTTGTAATAATCCACATTCTTGTGTCCTGGATTCTCCCAGAACCAGCAACCTTCCCTGATCTCCTGTTCACTCTTCCACTTGTTGCAGTCCTCTTTCCTATGTTGTGCATTTTCACAGTACCAGCAACTTCCTTCAAATTTTTCTGCTTCACGTACCTGCCCCTTTCTTGCATTGAATCCCGCACTACAACCTGCCTGAAAAGAGGACTTACTGGACCTAACACAGGATTCAAATTCTAGAGCCCTGGCTAGTGCTTCTTGCATGCTTCTCGGTTGTCCCTGCTTCACTTGCACTTTCAACTCTGCGCTATCAAGAGCATCGATGAACTGGTCCCTCAGATGAATAGCCGACAGGTTAGGTGCTGCTCCAGGGTATGCTTTGTGTACCATATGCTCCAGGTCATGAGCAAGCTACTGTAGGGATCCTCCTCAAGCCCGTACATTTCTTCAGAATTTTGCTCTGTAAACCTCAGGCTGGTACATGGTCCCATATTTGTGCTCCAGTACTTCTACTAAGGACTGATAATTGTTCCTCTCCTCTTTTGATATCTGGCCAGAATTTCCATTGCAGCACCCTTGAGGCTTCTAGCAAGCTGCACTGCTCTCTGCCTATCATTCCAACCACTCTGATCAGCAAGTAACTCAAACTGTGCATGGTAAGCTTCCCAAGATACTTTGCCATCAAATTCTTGAGGCTTCTTTTTAAATGAACCCCCATAATAGCCATGCACTTCATCGATTTGGGGCCTAAAAACTGGGGCATCATAATTAAGTTCAGGGCTTAAAACTCCTACATTCTGATTTTTCAACCCTGTAATGCTACTTTAAGATGCCTGGGATCCATCAATATTCACAAAACACTATCCTTTTTTTTTTTTTTTTTTTTTTTTTTTTTTTTTCATATGCTCCCTGTACCACACTAAATGAAGCTCAGCAGTGCAGTATTTCTCCACAGCCCCAATTTTCTCACTATTTATCTGTACATGGACGACTGCATGCCTCACCTGGTTATCTACATGCTGTCTGCACTCCATCACTATTCCCTCACTAATCTTCAGCTGGTTGTCTACAAGCAGTCTGCACTCCATCACTCCCTCACTAATCTTCAGCTGGTTGTCTGCATGCTGTCTTCACTCCATCACATTATTGCTTACCTCATACTTCAGCTGCTGTAGCTCTGTATATACTTCCTCCCTCAAGTGTTGTTCTTCCTTCATTTCCCCTATGGAAGTATCTAGCTGTCCTTGCATCCTCAGTTGTAACTCCCTCTGTTGCTCGTGTAATGCCTCTTGAAGTCATTCATACTGATGTTCCTGTTCTTCACTTTGTGCTTCTAATTGTTTACTTTGTGCTTGTAGTTGTTCACTCTGTGCTTGAAATTGTTCTCTGATTTCTTTCTCTCCTTCATTCTGTGCCTGTATTTGTTCTTTGAGTTCTTTCTGTCCTTCGTTGTGAGCCTGTAATTGTTCTTTGAGTTCTTTCTGTCCTTCGTTGTGCCTGTAATTGTTCTTTGAGTTCTTTCTGTCCTTCGTTCTGTGCCTGTAATTGTTCTTTGAGTTCTTTCTGTCCTTCGTTCTGTGCCTGTAATTGTTCTTTGAGTTCTTTCTGTCCTTCGTTCTGTGCCTGTAATTGTTCTTTGAGTTCTTTCTGTCTTTCATTCTGTTCTTGTAATAGCTTCATAATTGCTTCCAGGGACACCTCCTCCTCCTGCCCAGCTCAGCTCCTTGTCTGCACATCCCCTAGATCCTCGTCGAAGATTAGGCTCACTGCAGCACTTTTCTACAGATCCACACTCTTGACACCACTGTTACATTCCCGTCCCACACTGCCACATGCTCCAAGAGCAGTAGTTCAGTATAGGAAGGACATTGCCCTGTGAGTTGTTCCTCCTATGGTCAGCCTTTTGGTGTGCAATAACAAGATCAGCTCTGCCATTGTAAATGAACACTAGCTTCTTAAGTATGCTGCCTTTATTTTCCAAATAATTACACTTAATGCTTGCCAACTTCACTTCACTGTTTTCACAGGTACCGGAGCTATACAACCTTCACTGACACTGAACTAAACTCAAACTGAACTGAAAAGAAACTGACTGCCCTAGGCTCTTCCACCTCCTCAACCCCTATTCCCTGGGTAACATGTATAAACATCACAATCGGGCTGCTACAGGGCCGCTAGGTAGCGGCTATACATGCAAATGTCTTCCTGCCACCATTTGAACCAGCCACCACTTCATCTCATCACCAAAGGGTAAAATGGGGAAAGCCCTAGGAATTGATGAAGTGTGTGGAGAGATGCTGAAGCATGGAGGAGAGATAGTAACAGAATGGATATGGAAGATGTGCAGATTGGCCTGGGAGGAAGGTAGAGTCCAGAAGGACTGGAAGTCACGTATACTTTTTCCCCTGTACGAAGGAAAAGGGGAAAAAGAAGTGTATGGTAATCATATGGGCTTTTGCCTTCTTAGTGTAACAGGAAAAGTATATGTTAGGATACTTATTGACAGAGTTAAGGAAATAACAGAGGAATTAGTTGGAGAAGAACAGGGAGGTTTTAGGAAGGGAAGAGGTTGTGTAGATCAGATATTCATTCTTAGATCTTTAGTCGAAAAGTTTCTAGAGAAGGGAAAGAAGTTGTATGCAACCTTCATGGATTTGGAGAAAGCATATATGACAGGATGGATAGACAAGGATTGCGGAAAGTATTAAGAATATATGGAGTAGATGGGAAGTTGTTGTAGTCCGTGAAGAGTATGTATGAGGGTGCTAAGGCTGCAGTGCTTGTGGATAGTGAAATGAGTGAATTTTTCTATCTGAAGGTTGGACTGAAACAAGGATGTGTCATATCTCCATGGTTGCTCAATCTGTACATGAATGGGGATATAAAAGAGATACAAGGTAGGGCAGTGGATGATGGAGCAGCCCTAGTGAGACAGGGCAGTGTTTGGAAACTCCCTGTACTGTTGTTTGCAGATGATACTGTGTTGTTAAGTAAAGACGAAGGGGAGCCGCAAGGCTTGGTGGATGAGTCTGGAAGAGTGTGTAAGAAACGGAATCTAGAGGTGAATGTAGGGAAGAGTAAAGTGATGGTCATAGACAGAAGTGAACTCAGTGAACGTACAGTGAGATGGATGAAGAGGAAATGGAGAATGTGAGTGCGTCTAAGTACTTGGGTAGTGTGATGAGTTAGGATGGAAGTTTAGAGGATGAAGTGCTTGAAAGGGTGCTGCAGGGTAGAAAGGTTGCTGATTCCTTGAAAGCAGTGATAAGAAACAAGGAAGAGAACACGGAAGTGAAAAAGCTACTACATGACAGTACTGTGATACCAACTGTAAGATATGGAAGTGAAGCTTGGACCTTGTTGGAGGGACAGAAGTCAAGAGTGAGAGCAGTGGAAATGAGTTATCTGAAAGGAGCATGTGGAGTCACATGGAGAGACTCTGACAAATGAGGAAGTGAAGGAGCATTGTGCTGTTGATGTGGATGTGATAGGAAGCATTGGGAGAAACACATTAAGGTGGTTTGGCCATATGGAGAGGAGGGAGAGTGAGAGACTGACGAGGAGAGTGTATGTGAGTGAGGTGGAGGGGGGAGAGGGAGGGGGAGGCCAAGGATGAGATGGGGGGATGGAATGGTGAGGTATATGAGAGAGGGGGGTGTGAGCTGGGAGCAGGGCAGTGAAATGGCGGGGGACAGAGCGACATGGAGGCGATTTGTTTGTGGCCACTCCTTACGGGATTAAGGCATCTGGCAATAGATAGATAGACGAAAGGGTAGGGAGGGAGTCCCTCTATACCAAACAAGTGAGTCAGTTTGTCCCTTGCCTTTGCCAGGTGCACAATGCTTTCTTCAGGTTCCTCTTTGTCTGATTCCTTCCGCGCCATCTGTAGCCAATTGCATCATCCACCCTTGCCAAGCCTCTTTCCAAAGATACTAGATAAGGTTTGGTGATAGTGCTGTAAGGCATGCCTTAGTTGCAACAGTATCTAGTTTATCTAGTAGTGGAGTAAGTTATCACTTTGAGAGCAAACCCATAGCCGGGGCTGTGGGCAGATGCACGAACACATCTTGATCTCACTTCACTCCCGCGACGAAAGTTAGTTCTCCCCACGTCATTACTCATCAGTGCAACAGTCTAGAGACCTGGGGATATTTTCATTCGCAGGAGGAAGAGTTGTTGAGTAAAATGGTCATTAATTCGTATGGTGAGGTAACGACTTCGTTAAATATTGCCCGGCATTTGCGGGTTAAATAGCCTTCCCTTCATCTCCAACGTTCTAGTACACTCTCGAAGGGGCTACAGTTACCAGCTCGGAGTCGTCCAAAATATCCAGAGATTTCCTGCACTACATAACACTCTAAATTATTTAGCACACAAACTGAGATAAAATTACATAATTTAACAATCACATAAATAAAACGTTATAGAGAAAAAGAGCACAAAAATTAATGTATAACTTTACAAAATAACTCCCCTCACAATAGCAGGCTAACTGGCAACTCTGACACGTAATGGAAAAATGCGAGAAGTACTGAGCACCTACCAGACTACCTAACTACGCTTCTCAACAATATTTTCTTCAGAAAGATTATATTACCTTTTTTCCCTCTACTCATCTCATTATTCACTTCCCCTAACCATATTAATTCTTTCTTTCATCATACTCTCTCTCTTATTTTTTATTCACGCCACCAGATTTTGCTTTTCTCCGTCGCTGCTCTGTCTACTTCCATATCACCTCATACTGTTTCTTACTTGTTGACATCTTTGCCATACCACACTTAAAATTTCTAACCAAGAAAAAAAAAGCTATATAAAGTAATAAAATGGTCACTCATAATCATCGGAAAATCATTATTTTTTCTCTCTGATTTCATATTCATGAAAAAAAATAGTCAATCAGAGTTGGAGATAATTGTACCTCATGCGAAACTGATGCACCCTCGCCGTGACGTTACAAGCCATACCTGGGCCACAGCTGATGCCACTTACAACTGTCTGGGAATCATGCTCCAGTACAGGGAAGATTTCTGTGATATTCAGCTGCTATTATCATGCTGAGTATGTAAGACTTAGTGTGACAGCTCTCTTAAAGATTAAGTATGCTATGTTTGTGCTTTAGTGAAGTTTTGTTGCTTTTAGAAAGACTAGTAGTGACGGCAAACCTTGCAACAACCAGGTACCTGTAGGGTAACTCGGTAGCACCAAGATTAGAAGTTGCAATGAAGTGGTTTATGAACTGAATCGGTATATATATTGCTAGGTCCTGACTCCAAGGGAATATAGCCCTGAAACTGGGCCATAATACATAGGGAAGATGTCACAAAGACCGAACTTGGCCTGACCAAAGACAACTAGACCTCTGGAGTATTTGGTTATCTGATTTCTTGGTCCTATGTACTGGTGATGTTTGAACATCTTTTTAGTAACAGCCAGTCTGATCTGAAGCATGCAATTTTCACATTCCTACCAATGGCAAAGTTAGGGTTGGTTTTGTTTGACAGATGTCTGCTGAATTATGTTAAGCTGTAAATGTTAGGCTATTATGGTTTTTATCGCTATATAGGTTCATGCACACCTAATTATCTGAAATCCGGTCAAATATTTGTGTCTTATTTGACTTTGAATAAAATTCAGAATTTGGAGCAAAAAGATGCTAAAGATAGCAGAAATGTTTCCCCTCTTGCTTGACAACTTGCCTTGACAGACTTCTGTTTTGTGTAAATAATGATTTACACAGCATATACATCAATTTATTTGTGCATTAAATCAATATTTATGCAAAATGGAAGTCTGTCAGTGCATGTTGATCTAGCAGGTTATATATCCACTAACTTCAGCATGTTTTAGCTTTGAAACCTCATTTTCTTTTATTAATAGTCATATTAAACACAAATTTTTGACCCGATGTCAGATAATTAGGTTTGCATGAACCTATATGGTAATAAAAGTTATATTTTCCATTTAAAAGTGCCGATTCGGTAAATGACCGCTGATCCGCAGGGGTGGATCCAGGAATTTTCGGTGGGGGGTCTGAAAGACTTGACACAACATATTGCAATGCTGAAAGTGCCTGATTAGTCCCCAATGTCTGTTCTATTTATGCTCAACTTGTTATTGTGAATTTTATGTAAATTCAATAAATCTAATTACCAATATTGTCAGCAACCCAAGTGTATTGCCAGTAGATCTTGTTTCATTATTCGCATTATTTTTCTCTTGTTGCAGGGCTGCTGGTATATCTAAAATTAGTTAAACGACATGAATATTCTGATCACATTCAGTCAACTGAAGAAGAAAATGCCTGAGTCACTGAACAGACTACTGAAAGGTTTTATTGGCAAATTCAATTAATTGTGCAAACATTTTCATTCTTAAATAACTTCAGGATAAGAATCTTGAAACAATAGTTAAAAACTGCTTGTACAGGCATACTTCAAAGCAACATGTTCAATTGTTAATGAAATGGTATCCTTCCAATACTCTGCATCTGAATATATAACAGCTGTGTACATGCAACATTTGCGGCATTTAATATTTGTTACAGAAAAAAGCACTGCTTTAGAGAAAATGCTAATACCAACATAAACTGATGAACAATTAATATGTAAAAATTTCAGAATCATAAAGAACTAGATCAGAGTACACACCACAAACTGAGTCTTATATGCTTAAGTAACCTAACCTAACAATTATTTACCATCTCAGAGATTCTCAGATTATAATACAAAATCAAGACGCCTTTTCTTACTACTTGCAAACCTGTCAGTCACTTTCTAAATGTTTACTTCAATTTCAGGATGAATATTCATTAAAGCCAACCCTTTCTATAAAATCCTCAGGGCACTGAAGGCTCTCTCAGCAGAGCAGGTGGTGATGGGAACCGTGCAGAAGATAAGAAGATTCTTGCTATGCCCCAGCCATTCAGGGATGAAATCAAGAACTTCCAATGGCATTGGTGGAGGCTGTTCAAGGCCAGAACATAACTCCTTCCACTGCATGTATTGCAGCTTGAGTTCCTCTTCATCTGGATTACCCAGCACGTTGTTGTACAACTGCACGCTGTTCTTTACATCATTTAGTTCAAATTGTGGCAATTGTGCTGGAATGAATGCCACCATCTTTCTGACAAGTCTGCATGTAAAGTGACTCTCAATAGCTTCAGTCAGTGTATCCATGTAGGGGTACCACACAGCTCGCCTGAGATGATCATCTGTATTATCAGCAGGTACATTATTTCGACCTCTCTGACGAGCTGCGAGTCTAGGGCCAAACTCTGAGCAGTAGTGTAGGGATCATAATTTACATCCTTCCATTCATCTGTGTCTTTCCAGGATTGTAGTGTTTTTTTTGTTTTTTTTTTTCACAAAAGTGACACCTTCAACTGCATCCACCAGGTCTCTCTCTCTCTCTCTCTCTCTCTCTCTCTCTCTGGCCGGTGGGGAGATGCATCCCCTCATCTCCCCCCCACCCCCCGGATTCATCCCTGCTGATCCAGTATTTCCTCGCACCGCTTCGCAACAGGAAGAGTTGCCCACTATGATGGGATACTCCCAACGTGCTGCTCACCACCACAGCCTCCTGGTTTTCATGTCTCTTTTCTTTTTTCTTGAGTGATTCTACTTGTGTTCTTGCCCAATGGAACAAAGCATCATTGGTGGTTATTTGCTGACCCGGCCATAACAAAGCAAAGCTTGGCTAATCAGCAGAACCACAATCACAGCTTTGCTGGGAATCACAGTCTTGTTTTGTCCTCTGGCTAGGCAGGTTTATGACGTCACAGCCACTCGAGGCTCGCGCTCCCACCAACTTATTTTTGTGTAACTTTGAAGGTTTATATCTCCAAATTTTTACTTTGATTTGTCATATTATATCATACCATAATTCAGAATATTTATCACCCAAGTAAACTGGTTACTTTAAAAAAAAAATCGACCTTTAACCAGTCCATTCATTGCTCTTAACTTCTCTGCAGTTTGCTCATATTCCTCTGCCTCTTCTTTTGTAGCATTTTTATTGTTGCATAGTAAGCTCCCCTCTCTTTCTCTTCCATGTCCCCCTCAGTTTCACCTTGCATACCACAACCGTATGATCAGACAATCCCCTACCCTATCTTTTCTCAACTCTCAGGTCAGTGATAAACCCAGCCATCCTTCCTTTTCACTGCATGCTTTCTATACCATTTGTACTTGTTTGTTTTGAAATATTATTTACTTAAGCAAAACTCTTTCCTGACACATGCCCTTCAGCCAGTGTCCATTATCAGTTTCTCCTGCTACACTAAAGCGACCCACAACATCATTCACAGCACCCACACCTACTTTTTCTTTCAAATCACTTGTCACCGACACTTTATAACTCCTTGGTACGTGTTATATCACTCCACCCATTTGATCCATCTCTTCCACGTCTCTTTTATCACACAGCGTTTATTTAATACTCAAAGCCACTTTCACCATTTCAGACTTACGCTCGACAAACATGCGCCTTAATTCATCACATTTATTAACTCCTCCCCATTCTTCTTCAACTAATAATATCCCACTTTTCTCCCTCCACACTTGCTCATATCAGGCCTTATACATGCCACACTATCCCATTCAGTCACTTCTGTTCCTCTCATCCTTGTTTAATACACCAGCACTTCATACCCTCCTTCCTTGAAAACAATGACTGCGTCCATTCATTCACCCTCCTCATTCGCACCTTTGATATTCCACAGAGCCAGTCAGCCTTGCCTTGTGTTACTGGGCATGAGACCAAGATCCGTGGGTTGTATAACGTTTTTCTTTTTCCCTGAAGGTAAATGGATCGTGGGCCTATACCTATCCAACCTTTCCACTTCGCCAATGTGATACGTAGGGAATACGTGAGCAGCTTCCTTTCATTTCCTGCCCTAGAGATGTTTGCAGCCATCACATCACCGAAGTAAGTAGGCTAATGTATATGAAGATGGGTATGAGTGTGTGATTCTCAGTCCGGACTTAAAATCAGTGTACTTATGGTTAAATTAACTGCTTAGGAGTGAATATTGGCGTGGCTATAGTCTTCTTACATTAACTTGGCCAAAAATTTACAACTCTCTATCTTGAATGCTGAGTTGTAACAGTATATTAGCACTAGAATATGGTGTTAGTCAAGAAGTGTTATGGAAATGATGTTGAACTGTAGCATTGTATTTTTCTGTCCCTGAACTACGTGAAATTCATTACAAAAGGACGAAAAATTAGGCTCAGTTCGTGTAAAAGAACTATAGCTTCCAAGTTTTCAGCCACAATTCTCTCTCATATGGCCTAGTGTCTCTCATGTCGGTGGTATCCAGCCACCCAGAACCACCAGGTAAAATAATACATTCATTTATTTTTAAAAAGTACATTTCATAATAAAAAATTTCGCCATAAAAATTATGCTAGTGGTAAAAATTATTATTTTCATCAAAGCCAACGCTTTGGTCATCAAAACAATTACATCTCTCACCTTACTGGGATGCATCATCATAATCATTACCATCATCATCATCGTCGTCGTTGTCGTTGTCACAGTCCTATTTCCCGCTAATGCATAAAGTGGGGGAGGTACAGAATCAGGGAAAGGAAGGCACCAACGTCGGAGAACTATGAACAGTGTCAGTGAAGAGAGACGTATATCCATTCACTCATTCATGCCTTCAAGAGTGAATGATAATGAATATATGTGGCGTGTTTCTCTCGGCACTCTGATGGCAGTTCTCCCACTTTTGTCCTTTCGTGCTCCTGCCTCTGGGTCCATCTTACTCCAGCAGCAGCCAGGGAGCATTTCACTGCTTTTGCTTCACACTTGGGGCATGTCCGTCACTCTCCTCCGTGACTCATCATAACAGAGAGAGTCATCTTTGGGCAAAGATGCATACCATGCCTCTCTAAGCTTAGCACACACACACACACACACACACACACACACCCGTCATTATCTTCGCCTCCACCGCCCCTGCCTACCGCACGTTCTCTCTCTCTCTCTCTCTCTCTCTCTCTCTCAAATAAAGAAAGCCTGAATCTAGATGGTCGTCCGCACCAACTCTGAAATCAGGTTGAATTTTCATGTCCGCAAAAATCGAGGGAATTATGGCCAAATATCAGTGACCCATTGATGGAAGGAAGGGGGAAGGGGGGGTGGGGAGAGTCGAGGGGGGAGGGAGAGTGGAATGAGGGGGAGTGAAGGAGAGTGGATGGAGAGACGGTGAGGGGGGATGTAAGGAAGGAAGTGTGTGGGAGAGTGGAGAAGTTAGGGATACTGGAGGGAGGGAGGAAGGGATGACAGGGATGACACCAGCATCCCTCACGAGTGAGGGATACTGGTGGAAGAGTGGAAAGATTCGTGCCCGTGGAGGGAGGGGGAGGATGTTGATGAAGAAAGGAGAGTGGAAGAATATTACGTACGTACACTACACAGCTGTGACGCTATTTTCTGTTTCCCCCTCTGTATCATCTTGACCAAACCTACTCTCTTCCCACTAAACCCCCGTATGGAAAGAGAGAGAGAGAGAGAGAGAATAAGAGAAAGGAGTAAGTAGTTCATCGTAAGAACATAAATGAGTCTTGTCCTAGCAGACAAGAGGTGAATCAGTGCAAAAATTCACGAGTATATTTTCGTTCTTTGTATGAAGTCAGGATGGCCGAGCGGTCCAAGGCGCTGCGTTCAGGTCGCAGTCCGGTCTTCCGGGCGTGGGTTCGAATCCCACTCCTGACACTTCATTTTAAGGGCGTGTTGGGATGAGGGAAGGGTGTGCGGGTGTGTGAGAGGCAGGTGTGGGATTGTTCTCGTTGGCGTGATTGATTCAAGATGAGGTAGGGGGATAAAGTCAAGGGACATGAGGGAAGAGTTGAATCGGTGGGAGTGCAGTCAAATGGCAGTGGGCGGAGAGGTGTGGGGGTGATTTCTTTGTGGTCACCCCTTACGGGATCAAGGGATCTAGCAATTGATAGACAGATAGATCAAGATAAGCTAGAGGAGAATAATATTACCCAGATAATGTCTTAATTTCATTGCCGTCAGTTGTTGAAATAGTACCATTGCTAAAATTATTGTTCGCCCAAAACTGAATCCTCTTAAGTAAGGAAATGGTAATATCCACACATGACTAGTGCAACAAAATAACATGTTCTTGTTTTTCACGTATATTCTCACCAGTAACTCATCAAAACATCCTTCTCAGCTGCCATAGTGATATTGGCCTTGTACAGTACGTTGCAGCAGTGTGTGTGTGTGTGTGTGTGTGTGTGTGTGTGTGTGTGTGATAATTAAACACACACACACACACACACACACACACACCATGTCAGCTGTATGTCAGTGTCACTATAATTGTTAGCATGTGTTTAAGTGTCAGGATGAGTTTGTGAGTAGTGATGGAGGGAAGAACAAGAACATGGCAGAAGGACAAAGACCATGAACAAAAAACACTGTAAACAAGGTGGGAAAGCGTAACCTCTTAACACCTATGATGTATCTTGTATTTCATTCTTGCAATCTTCAGACGATTTTGTTCAATATAGGAAACACGAGAGAGAGAGAGAGAGAGAGAGAGAGAGAGAGAGAGAGAGAGAGAGAGAGAAATTGTCCATCTGTTTCTGTGTATATTGTTACATAGCCTATGATTTCATCATCCTTTATGTAATTCTAACGTACAGTGTGCTGCCTGTTTGATCACGAGCGTGTTCTGCCTCAGTCCCCCCCTTCTACCGTTATAGTAAAGTCGTCCTTTCTGTTGTTCAGAGCGGGATTGTCAACTCTTTGTCCCCATGGCTTCATTTGCGCGTCCTTCTTACAAGTTGTATCAAGCTCTGCTGGCCCCTATATAATGAGCTCAGTCTCTGCATCATTGCCACTTAGATCTACTCCTCATTTTGTTCACATCTCTGTCCTCCCCTGTACAGTTATTGTTGTGAGTGCTCCGGAAGTCTCCAACCATCTAGCAGCTGTGTAATCTGAGTATAACTGTTATTGCATTTTTGTCCTTGTACTGTATAGCATAAGGTGTTGATTTGTAGGCCTAGTGAGGTTTTTTGTAATTTATGTAGGATTCATTTTGTCAGCCAGTTTTAATATTATTTTGTATCTGTAATAATTTATCTTACATTAACTGAGCATTACCCAGTGTATTTTCATTTTATCAGGGCTGACTTAGGTAAATTTACTCTTGCTAATTTCATGTTAATAGAGGCTATTGCAGTTAACCATATATTTAGCCTGTTTTTTGCCATTACATTATCCTTATGAGTCCTGAATGTTTTGTTGTTAGTTTGAGCATTAAACTTTAACTTGTAATTTTACCTAACTCTTTTGTTTTGAACCTGGAACTTTACGGGACAGTAGTGACTCTTAGTATTCTCACTTAAAGTGTACATTATCTTTCTCTGTTCTGTAACAATATCCATAGATTTACCTATTTTCTTTCTGGCCTCCCTTTCCATCGCTTAGCCTACCCCATCCCATTCACCCTCCCCTCTCCCCCCCTCTTACATAACTCATGGTTCTCATCTATATTCCTCTCTCTCTCTCTCTCTCTCTCTCTCTCTCTCTCTCTCTCTCTCTCTCTCTCTCTCTCTCTCTCTCTCTCTCTCTCTCTCACGTCTTACTGTGTTTTAAGTCATTGTTGTTACCTTCAGATTTTTTCATTCGGCTTAGGAGAGACCATCCCAACTGGCGGGGTGGGATACAGCCTTGATTAACCCCTTCAGTAATAGGGGTCTTTCCTAAGCTGAATAAAATCGTCTGGAGTTACCTGGAATGAATCATAAAATCTCTCAGTGGAATGAAGGGGTCAAACCTTTCTCCACTAACCTCCACAAGGCTCTCCCCTCCCCCTCCCACTCCGTACCCCACTTTCCTTCTTCCTCACACTCCCCTCCCCCACCTTTCCCCATTCTTCTCCTATCCTCTTCCCTCTCCCACCTCCCCCTCTCTTACCATCCCCACCCCCTTCCCCTCTCCCACCTTCCCCTTTCCCTCCCACTTCCCCTTTCCCTTCCACTTCCCCTTTC
Organism: Coenobita brevimanus; assembly: GCF_032717465.1. Taxonomy (NCBI): domain Eukaryota; kingdom Metazoa; phylum Arthropoda; class Malacostraca; order Decapoda; family Coenobitidae; genus Coenobita; species Coenobita brevimanus. Next base: position 17,644,801 of record NC_137017.1, read on the forward strand.
CCTCCCACTTCCCCTTCCTCCCCTCTTATCACTCTTCGTTTACCTCTCTCCCCTCACTCATCCACTCTCCATTTACACTCCCACCACTTTCTTCCCCCTCATCTCTCTCACAACTGTCTTCCTCTTTCCTTTTCCATTTACCGTTATTCTCCCTCAGTCCATCCTGTGTGTGTGTCTCTCTCTCTCTCTCTCTCTCTCTCTCTCTCTCTCTCTTTCACTTCCTAAACCTTTCCCACACCCTTCCCATTCCCCTCTCCTCCCTCTACCTCCGTCTTCCCCATCTCTACCCTTCTTCTCCTTTCCTTTCTCCCTTTCCTCCCTCTGTGATCTCACCCTTTCCTTCCAGTCAGCCTTCCCGTTTCTGTTTGTCTATCCCCCTCCAATACTCTCCTTTTTTTTTCCTCCCCTCTCCCCACTCATCTCCCCTTCTCTCTGTCCCTTCCTACCTTTCTATCCTTGTCTTTAGCTGGTAGAATAATTTTGTCAGTTATAACCCCCCCTATACCAGACAGCCATGAAAGGACCAAAAGGCTGTTGCTGTTTGCTTTCCATTATACTCCTTTGTACTCCCTTCTCCTTCCTTGTCTCTCCCTTAACCTCCTCCCTTCTCCTTCCCTTATTTCCTTCTATCTTCCTCTTCCTCTCTTCCTTTCTTCTCCTTCCACAGACCCCTCTCTCTCTCCCTTCCCCTGCACTCCCATCCCCTTTCACCTCTTTCCTTCTTTCTCTCTCCTCTTCCCCCTCCCTTCTTTCCCCCTTTCCCATCTTTCCTTCCCTTCTCGTTTCTCTTCTCCTTGTCCCTTCCCCTCCCCTCTCCTTTTTCTCTCTCCCTTCTCACCGTTACCCCTCGTCCCTCCATCCCCTCATTTTCCATCCCCCTCTCCACTACTCATCCTCTCCTTCACCCCTACCTCAATTCCCCTTGCTCTCCTCCCCATTCTCCCTTCAGCCAGCTTGTCCCTCTCTCCTTCTCCCCTCCCTCTTCTCTCCCTTCTACACTTCTTCCCTTCTTCTCCCCTTTACTCTTTCTGTCTCCTCTCTCCCTTTCCATCCCATCTTCCCCGTTTCCTCTACCTTCCATTCTTCCCTCCTTTTCTCTCCCTACTCTCCCTTCTCCCTCCTGTCCACTCTCTTACCTACTTCTCTCCCTCTCACCTTCCTTCTCTTTGCCCATCTCTCCTTCTCTCCTCCCCTTTTTCCCTTCATCTCTCCCTCCCTTCCTTCTCTCCCTCCCCTCCCGCTCTCCCTCCCCTCCTTCTCTCCCTTCCCTCCCCTCAACCCCCCTAACCTTTTACCTGCGCCTCCTCCCTTCACCTCCAAAATACCTGCGGTGTTTGTGAGCCGCTTCCTCCCCTGACACCTCACTCCCTCTCTCCTGTCTCTCCTCGTTATCTCCCTCCCTCCTGTCACTCTCTCTCTCTCTCTCTCTCTCTCTCTCTCTCTCTCTCTCTCTCCACACACATACAATGACGATGAAGTATGCCTGTTTATAAGAGTACTGTAAGTACAGTTTTTAAAAATCCCAATGTAAAAATCCCCACTGAAAAAAAACTGCTGGGCTTGATCCCTCCCCCACCCAGCGCTGCGAAGGGATATACTCATGGTATATCTGAAGTCCGCCAAAGGTTTCAACGCGGCACAAATAGAGCATTTTTCTACTCCGGTTTCACTCACACCAGAGAAAATGAAAGTAAACTGTGAAGAGGTAGACTCTAGGTAACACTATGTTGTAAGTGACCTGCATACCTGGCAATAGATTTTTTTAATGAAAAGGGCTTATTAGATGTGTAAGAAAAATATTAACAAGAGAATCACTTAAAGTACAAGGAAGAAGACGACAAAGGCTGTGAATTACGTTTTATAAAATGAGGAAAATGATAGCCTTGTTATTATTAATACAGGTACTAATGATGTGTGAACCGAACAAGAGGAGCTGATGGAGAAGTACAGAAACATAATCCGACGCTGCAAAGATAAAACTAGCAACATCTTTATTTCAGGCATAATCTCAAGGATTGGTGCAGGGAATGCCTTCTTCAGTAAAGCAATTAATATAAATGACAAGGTCGTCACTTTGCTTGCAGGAAGGTGTGGAGTTCACCTACACATGGAACCACTTTTATGAGCAGCGAGTGCCATTTGAGAATGATAGACTACATTTAAATACTGGTGGTTCTGCCCATCTCGGTCGTTTGCTTAGTGATGCAGTATTTTTTTTCTGGAGAAAAAACAAGCATCGTGGGAGGTGAACACAGATATAATACGATCTGAGAAGTCAAGACGTAATAGAAGCTCCATACACAGGAAAGTTAAACACATTAAAGCTCTTCTTGTTAATGCACATACTCTGCATAATAAATTTTCTGATTTAGAGGCCTTTGTCTTTAATTGGTATAACACAATCGTGGATAAATACTGAGCAGAGAGATTTTCTAGCGGAGTTTAATATATCCTATTTTCAGTAGTGAAAGGAAGAATAGATCAGGGGGCAGTGTGTTGTTGTATACTGAATTAGGATTCATCCAGTCGTAATTACCAAGCCCTGAGTGAAAACATTGACACTATTTATATTCAACTTAGAAATGAATTTTGTCATAAAATCACACTGGGATTAATTTATCGTCCACCTGGTCAGCCACTCAACATCAATGAAATCTTCAATCAAGTTGCCAAAATCTCTTGTATGCAAAGCACCGTAGTATTTGGTGATTTTAATTTACAAGGTCCGAAATGGGGAGAAGCCCTATCCCTACACATAGGGTTAGACCTATATGGAAACTTGCAGGAAAGTTAATTGTATCAGTTTGTAAATTATCCAGCACTTGGAGCTAACATCCTAGATCTCATCTTAGCCACACCAGAAAATTTAGTGAGCAATGTTATTGTAGAAGAAGACTTTAGTACAAGTGATCACTGCATATTTACACTGAACATTAAATTCAGTGAAGACAATGTCAGGGCCAGTTATGAGAAAGTGCCCGAGTGTAAGAGGGCAAATTTTAATAAATTAAAGGCAATTGTAGGTGCAGGCAATTGACATCCACTTGTTGAAACAATAGATATCAACAAGTGCTCGTGAGCCCTTCGGGCCCCTCGCACTTGCTTCTATGGAGGGCTCTCGCGTTTATGTGCTGTTCTAGTGTAACGTTGTCACTTGGATTTTTTGCAGCTAACCAATTGATAGTGTTATTTGCAGCTTCGGGAATGGAACCCAAGTTGTCCAAATGCAAGTCCGAAGTACACACACAGACACACTGCTACTGCTACAGATTATTTTAGTTCTACCTCTGGGCAAAAAATTCTACGGAGTTCCTATGCCAGGCTTCGGAAGCAGCGTTTTTTGGTCAAAATGTGATAGCTCATGAAATATAGTAAAAGGTTTTTAATCGTGATGGGACTAAGTTTGTTCACATCAGCGATTTTTTTGCAATTTTTGTTTCAAGTTTGGTGCAATCTGAATGTGTAGTTTCGGCTGCCCAAAATACACACACACACACACACACACACACACACACACACACACACACACACACACACACACACACACACACACACGGCTAGTGCTATAGTATATTAGATGATGCATGGAAATTTTTTACAGAAACTCTCAATAAATCAGTCAGGTTATGTATTCCAATGTGCAACGGAAGGCCTGCCAAAAATTATAAACCCAAATGGTGAAACTCCAACATTAAACATTCACTGGTAGGAGAAAAATCTTGCATAAAGAAATTATAATACCATAGAGAGTCAAAATGATAAAAGCAAATATGATGCTCTTTGACAGATAGCCAAAAATTAAATAAACACAGTAAAAAAAAACTTAAGGCACATATCGCCAATATCAGCAAATCGGATCCCGAAGAATTTTTCAGTTACATAAGAAGCAAAAGATAATAACTCCAACATTCAGGCCCTTATACAGATAACTAAGAACACACTGATGATGAAACTAAAATGGCGAAAATTCTTAATGCTTTCTTCGCATAAGTATTTACAATAGAAAATACACATATGATTCCTTCACTTTCTTCTGTTCCTATAAAAGAGGACAACACAATAATATTACAGTTAGTGATCACAATGTACTACTTGCAATTAGAAAATTAAAAGAGAATAAAACACCAGGACCGGACAAAATTTCTCCACACATATTAAAGGAACTACAGAATGAAGTATCGAAGCCTTTATCTGAATTTTTTAATTTATCATAAAATAGCAGTAAGGTGCCACACAAATGGAATCTTGCAAACGTAGCCCCGATATTCAGAAAGAGCAACTGAGCACAACCAGAAAACTACCATCCAATTAGTCTAACATCAGCGGTATGCATAGTGCTTGAAACTGTTGTCAGAGACAAGTTTGTTAAACACTTAGAAACAAATAGTCTCATCAAAGATTCACAACATGGTTTTCAGAATATAGTAATTGCTCTTGCCTCACGATTCTGTTTTTTTTTTTTTTTTTTTTTTTTTTTCAACGATGTGTTGAACATGTATGATGAGACTAAATCTGTTGACATTGTCTATCTCGATTTTCAAAAGGCTTTTGATAAAGTTCCATACAAAAGACTCCATCAGAAACTAAAAGAACATGGTTTCAGTGACAGTGTGCTTGGGTGGATCAAAGATTGGCTCACCAGACGAAAGCAAAGCGTTGTTATGAACGAAAATGAGTCAGACTGGATAAACGTTACAAGTGGAGTGCCGCAGGATTCAGTGTTAGATCTTATTCTTTTTTTTTAAAGTATACATAAATGATATTGATGAAGGATTATGCTGTAATTTTTCAAAATTTGTTAACGATACAAAAGTAGTTAACAAAGGAGATACAGCACTGCAGAGGCAGGCAGTTCAGGGAGATCTTGATCAACTGTTTAACCCATACCGTGCTGGGGGGGCGGGGGACAAAAAAAAAATCATACTCCTCTATGCTGACTGATTTTGATTTTTTTTTTTTCTTAGTGGGCTTAATTCATCAATATAAGATCCCTGGCACTAATAAAAGTAATCACCAAAACCAGAAATTTGGTTGAATCAAGTCAGGTTGGTACCACTCAGCCTCTGAAATCTTTGAGGTTTCTGAGAGAGCAGAGCGGCTGTGGGCCTGTGAAGCGATTTTGGATTTTTGTATGTGACTAAATAAGCTTAATACATCAATATAAGATCGTTGACACTAATAAAATTAATCACCAGTGCCAGAAGGCTGGCTGAATCGAGTAGGGTGGGTGTCATTCAGCCTCTGAAATCTTAAAGGTTACTGAGAAAGCAGAGTGGCTGTGAGCCTGTGAAGACTGTTGGCTGCCTCCTGCATTCCTAAACCAGTGTTGTAAGCTTAGTGGAGAAATGTCTGAAATTAGCGAGAAACGTTATTACCTTCCATTTTACTTCTGTTGCTTACAATGACTTCTAAGTGCTGCAGGACGTAGATCTACATCACCGGCGTTTTAGAAGGGGACGTATTTCTACATCCCTGGTGTGGTATGGGTTAACTGGGCAAAAATGTAAGAACTGGTTATAACATGAATAATGTCCAACTTGATAGGATAAACCCTGAAAAAGACTTTGGAGTTATAATAACAAATTATCTGAATCCAGGCAAACAATGTTCAGAAGGTGTTAAAAAAAAAAATAAATTTATTGGATTTAATAAGTAGAGCATTTGAATGTAAACACGATAATATCGTCCTCACTGTATAATTCCTTAGTATGCCGGACGTGGAGTATTGCAGTTTTGGTCACCGTATTACAAAAAGGATATGGAGAAACTTCAAAGAGTACAGCAAAGAGTGACAAAGATGACACCTAGACTGAGAAATATACCATTCGAGGAACGTTTAGAAGCCCTGAATCCCTTTACCCTAACTAAACGGCGGTTAAGAGGAGAGTTAATTCAAGTATTCAAACTATTCAAAGGACATGATAATATGACCATCGATAATTATTTCACAGCTGATCACTAAAACATTACTAGAGGTAATCGACATAAAATTTTTGGAATATAATTTCAGTCACATAAAGCTAAGCATTTTTTCTTCAGTAGAGTTGTAAATGTATGAAACAAAGTGCCCTCAAATGTCGTAAACTGGGCTACAATACTAACCTTTAAAAATCGCATGGGTAAGTATCTGTCATCTAATCGCCATTTAAGTATGTTCAGTTCAGAATAACGCATTTCTATGGTGCATGTTATATATTCTTCTTCAGAGCCTGGAAGATACAACTGCTGAACAACATCGATAAATATCGTTAACTGAATGTTAGTCTCCCTTTCAGGTAGATAGTGTAGAATAATTTTTCCTTTCCCTCTTTCCTATGCAGTTTCCATGACAGTTCTTGTATGCTGCATGGTGCTCCTTCTCAATATTTCCTGCCAGCTTCAGCTGGAAGGTTTGGTGGGTGAGGAGGAGCCTTTCTGCTTTTCTATCCTTGTCTTTGTTAGTTATAATCTTCCCTATACCAAACACCCACGGAAAGACCAACAGGTCTGTTGCTGTTTGTTTTCTTTTGTACTCTACTGTAAATCCTAAATAGTTATTCATCACTGTTTACTCTCAAATCAAACTGTCCTATTCGCCCCAGTGACCCGAGGATGGCTTATATTTTGTTTTGGCTGTATATTCTGTTTGCATTTGTTATTAAGAGTTCTCCCTCAAACCCCCCTCCCTCCCTCCCTCCCTCCCTCCCTTCTCTCTCTCTCTCTCTCTCTCTCTCTCTCTCTCACCTCTTTGCGTCTCGGTTTTTCCCCTCCTTCACCTCCCCTCAGTGTCAGTCCCTCTGCGGTCTTCCCTGGCTCCCTCCTCTCCCTCCCCTTCCTTCTTTCCTCTCCTCTCCCCCCCTTCCACTTTCCCTTCCTCCCTCCTCACCTCTCCCTTCCTTGTCTTCTCTCCTCTCCTCTCCTCCCCTTTTCTTCTCTCTCTCCTTCCCACTCTCCCTTCCTCCCTCCATTCCTCCCCTTTCCTCCTCTCCTTCCCCCTCCTTCTTTCCTCTCCTTTTCTTCTCTCTCTCCTTCCCACTCTCCTTTCTTCCCCCCTTTCCTCCCCTTTCCTCCTCTTCTTCCCCTTCTTTCTCTCCTCTCCTCTCCTCTCCTTTCCTTCTCTCCCTCCCTCCCACCGTCCTTCTCTCCCTCCTGGGGCTTAACCTCCTTCCAGCTCTAAATGTCACCCCTTCCCCTTGCCTTCACCCCTCCCCCCATACATCACCACCACTTGACGTCGCCTCTCCCCCTTGATGTCATCCTTCTACGTGACGTCTTTCCTCCCCTTAACATCACTCCATCCCCTTGATAACATCCTTTCCTTTTGACATTTTCCGTCCTTCCTGAAGTCCCCCTAACCCCTTCACATCTTCCTTCCTCTTGTTATCACGCATCCCATTTAACATCGCCTCGTCTCTTTCACTTCGCCCCTCCCCCTTAACATTACATCTTTCCACTAACGTAACCCCTTCCCTGACATCTCTCCTTTACACATTTATCCCCTTCTCTGGCTTCTCTTCTTCTATACCCCTGATATCACTTCTCCCTTGGCGTCAACTCTGCTTACGTCGTCGTCTGCGACATCACTCACCTAGTGATATCAAGTCCTTCTAGATTCTCTCTCTCTCTCTCTCTCTCTCTCTCTCTCTCTCTCTCTCTCTCTCTCTCTCTCTCTCTCTCTCTCTCTCTCTCTCTCTCTCTCTCTCTCTCTCTCTCTCTCAATAATTTCCCTCCGGAGGGGTGACGAAAATAATACCCAGACTGCGGATAAAACAATACGAGTAACGTTTAAAAACAGGTATATAAATCTGTATCAGGTTATTAAGGCACAAACTCAGAAGGGATCTAATTCAATACGCACAGTACAATCGGGGAAAAGGTTCAACTACTGTCTCACTCTTTATATCCGTCACTCTTCTCCCAGATGCTTCATATCAAAGAAAATCATATTAGGGCAGAGAAATATACCAAAGGTTTCTCACTTTAGGAATATTAACCAGCAGAGGAAAGCTAGACGCAGAAGAGGTGATTTATTTGGCTATCCCGCCCACCCAATTTATTGTTTGTAAGTCAGGCCCACCCGATTTATTGTGTGTAGATCTTGCCCGCCCGATTTATCGTTTGCAGATCCTGCCCATCCGATTTATTGCTTGTAGATCCTGCCCATCCGATTTATGACAGCGTGAAGGAGGGCTGGTCTGATGATGCAATAACTGGTATAAGCATTCCTCGTTATTAGCCAGGGATGTGTTCCAGAATATCATATCTTTTTCACATACACATGGCTCGGTAAATTGAGGAAAACGGGCAAATCATTGTTTTTCTTTTTTTCAAGTAGCACTGGGACTTTAATATTCACTGTTTCCGTACCTCACTGTGGATTTAATACCAAAGAATATTAAAAAGTGAAACTAATAACGAGGACTTGCTGTGTAATATAGATAGGGTACTGCCTGAAGAACGCTGTCAGTTTAATAAAAGCACAATGGTCCTTATTTACAATTTTTTCCTACAGAAGTGCGAGGATTTGGGGATACAAGTTTCATTTTCTTCACTTCGATGACTTTTCATCTTATTATTACTTTCCTTAGACGATATTGTTCAGTATAGAAAATTGAGGGTGATGGAGGCCATATCTAACCCCTCTGATTCGAAGTCTCTCTAGCAAAAAAAAAAAAACTAAATCTGTCATCTGATCAAAAAAGTCCAATACTCTCAGTGTCCTGAGGCATTTGTAAATGGTATTGTTAATATCAATCCGAAATAGAATATGAAATAATAGCTAAAAGTATTAGAAAATAACGCATTAACATCAAAATTGTAACAAGCCGGTAGGCAACAATGCCCAGCTCTAAGCGGACCAAGCTTTGTCAGTGACCAGAAGTAATTGTCGACATTAAAAGTCATTTCTATATGGAGGTACTCCAGTACAACATTCCACACAGAATCATGACCCTGGCTTGATAATCTTCGGAATCTTAGCACTTCGCACGAGCAAGGTCGTAATTTTGGTGTTTTCATATTTTCAGCAGTTGATGACCTTTGACCTCTGGCTTGGTGAATATAAGGCATGCATGTACGAGGCACATTTGCAATACTCACTAACGTCTATAAGCCTGCAAAGTTTCATTCGATTCTATCCACCCACTGTGGAGCCAGAGAACTTGAAATTCACGGAATGGCCCACCAGACGTACAACTTCTATGTGGCACTGCCGGCGACTGGAATTGAGTTTCGACATTAAATGTCATTTTTTTATGGAGGTACCCCAATGCAACATTCAATACAAGAACTGTGGCCCTGGCTTAATAATCTTCGGAACCTTAGCATTTCGGACGAGCATAGTCGTGATTTTTGCTCTTTTCACTGTTTTTGCATTTAATGACCTTTGACCCCTGACCTGGCCAATGTAGCACATAGGTGTACAGTAGAAAGTTGTAGTACTAGTCAATGTTTATAAGCATGCAACTTTCATTCAGCTCCATCGAGCTGCTGGGGAACTGGGGGGACATTTTTTAAAACCAGTACTGGTTGATAGGGATGCTAAGGCCAATCTTCGCAGGGTTGCCACTCGAAAATTAGAGGAGAGAGGGAAAAAATGGATGGCACACTTCCAGTAGGGAATGACCTCAAGATTACGCCGAAATAAGTCAGAGCTTTCTACGCCCATTAGTAATGCTTCTACAGTTCAAAACGCGAAAAGTACGAAAAAGGCCGGTTTTGGACCGTTGCTAGGCAATGAGTCGTTGCCTAGCAACCAAAATCTTGCGGACACAACTAGGTCATAGGCTGGTCATTGTGCCCAAGTTTGGTCAGAACCGGTGTATTGTGAAGGGTAGACGTGCCTGCCACAACTAAACAAGAAAGAAAGAAAGAAAGAAAATGCGACAAACAATTAGGGCAGCATGGATCTAGCCAATAAAGGAACAGGGAACAACAAAGGCAATGTAACAAAAATAATGAAAATCCTGAGCTTCAGTTAGGTGTCGCATTTCAGATATTGTTCTTGCTACGTTCAGATGATTTTACACAGCTTAGGGGAGCTTATTTGAACAGAAGGAATTAGATATTACCTTCATCTACCCTCTCATTTGTGGAATTTCTTGCAGAGCTGAATACAGTCGTCTGGTGATAGCCTCACTGAAGTGGAGAAATATGTCATTGGATTCACGATGATAATGTTACAAGTAGTACCAAATATAACGTTACTGTACTGCACATTCTATCTATATACCTAGGCTGCTTCCCCCAAGGAAAGGGAGGTAGCCGAGACAGGACGACACACTCCCCATTTACTCATCCATTCAAACACATTCATTTGGATCTTAGCCCCAAAGGGGAGAACGGACAGATCTTCACTGCACCACACCGCACAAGGGTCAACTGCGCAATGCAATCAGTGACATCCGCAGCAGGGCCCGACAGCAGAACTGGTTTACCCCTGCCACATCATAACAGACCCATCCCCTTACCCGCACCTGACCTGACTAGCTGATCAGACCAAATGCGGAAGAAAATCCCCTCAGGGCTGCGTCATCACTTATTCATTCACAATTTCTCTCCATTTATTTCTGTCACGCACAGCCATTCTTCCTTGCTCAACAGACATCCCTCTCGCATCCAGCGCTCTCTTCACACTGTCCATCCATCCGATTCGTGGTCTTCCTCTCAGCCTTACACCTCTCACATCAGATCCAGTTAGCTTTTTCACCAATCGCTCATTATCCATTCTCTCGATATGCCCAAACCATCGCAACACCCTCTGCTCAACTCTATCAGCCATCTCCTGAACAACTCCAGTTCTCCTTCGCACTTCATCATTTCACACCCGATCCATACGCGTCACTCCACACATACTCCTCAGACACCTCATCTCCATTACATTCAAACTTTTCCTCTCTGCTACACCCATATTCCATGTTTCAGCCCCATATAACGCAGTCGGTACCACAACACCCTCATACAGCCTTCTCTTTACATCCATTCTAAGCGAACGACATTTAAACACTTTTTTCATTCCTCCCAGCACCTTTCCTACTTCATTTATTCTAAACTTCACTTCTGCATCTATTCTTCCATCCACAGCAACATGTGACCTTAGATATTTAAAACAATCTACCTCCTCAAGCAACTCACCATTCAAAACTATATTCATCCCCCTACCATCTATCAACCTCGTACACTTCATCGCTTTACTCTTATTCTCATTTACTTTCAATTTCCTCCTTTCACACACCCTTCCAAACTCCTCTACCAACTGTCTCAATCTCTCCTCTGAATCAGTCACCAGTGCAGTATCATCTGCAAACAGCAGCTGCTTCAGATTCCACTCTCCACCATCAACATTCACCAGACTCAGACCTCCACCTAAAACTCTTGCATTCACCTCCCTTACAACACCATCCATGTAAATATTAAACAACCAAGGTGACATCACACATCCCTGTCGCAGCCCCACTCTCACGGGAAACCAATCACTCACAGCATTTCCCACTCTTACACACGCTCTACTATTTACATAAAAACTTTTCACCCCTTTTAGTAACCTGCCATCAAGTCCATACAATCTTAAAACAGTCCACAAAGCCTCCCTATCAATTCTATCATACGCTTTCTCTAAATCCATAAATGCCCAAAACACATCCTTGCCTTTCGCTAAATACTTTTCACACACTTGTCTCACAGCAAACACCTGATCAACGCATCCCCTCCCTCTCCTAAAGCCACACTGCTCATCACCAATCATTCCCTCTGTACCCTCTCTAACTCTCATAATTAACACTCTACCATACACCTTACCTACAACACTCAACAGACTTATACCCCTAAAGCTAGTACATTCATACTTATCACCCTTGCCTTTTTACAACGGGACCACACAAGCACTTGCCCAGTCAACTGGCACCATACCTTTCTCAAAGCACACATTCAACAATCTTACTAACCAGTCAACAATAGTCACTCCACCACCCTTCAGGCATTCCACAGCACACCCATCCATACCTGCAGCTTTCCCTGTTTTCATCTCCTTTACTGCCTTCTCCACTTCCTCCTTCGTGATCAAAGAATCATTCAACTCTCCCAACACATTTATTCCTTGCACCCTTCCATCCGCCCCAATCTCAGCCACTCTTTCCTCCTCTACATTTAACAATCTTTCAAAATACTCTGGCCATCTCTTCCTTACTGCATCCATCTCAATTAACATACTTCCATCCTCTGCTTTTACTCGTTCTTCCTTCCCAGACCCTCCCTTTTGCACCCTTTTCACCTCCTTCCAAGACATTTTCTTATTCTGTTGAAAATTCTCTCTCAGCCGCCTACCCCACCTCTCATCTGCTGCTACTTTAGCATCACACACAGCCCTTCTCGCTCTATTCCTCTTCTCCTTATACCTTTCATATGACATCTCATCCTTCCTCTGCAGCCACACTTCATATGCACGTCTCTTCTCAGCCACAGCCATACTTACTTCCTCGCACCACCATTCACTTTCTTTTCTTACGCCACCACCCACACGTCTCACACCACACACCTCTTCTGCATGCCCCACCACAGCACTCTTAAACAACTGCCATTCCTCCTCCACGCTGCCATTTTCCCGATCTTTCACTGCGTTCCACTCATGTTTCAATTTCTCCTGATACTCTATCTTTATCTCTCTTTTATCCAACTCACTGACTTTCAAAACCTCCCTGCCACACCTAACCCTCCTAGCTCTCACCCATCTCTTACCTACTCTTAACTTTCCCTCCACCAGGTAGTGGTCAGACATACCTCCACCCTCCCCTCTCAGAACTCTCACATCCAACAATCTTCCTATTACATTCCTAGACACAACCACATAGTCCATCAAAGCTCTACCAACAACCCTTCCACCCTCCTGTCTCACCCATGTATACTTATAAATATCTTTCTTCTCAAACAGCGTATTCCCAATCACCATCTCTCGCTCAATACACATCGCTATCATTCGTTCCCCATTTTCATTTCTTCCAGGCACACCATGCATACCAACTACACCTTCAACTGCTACATTTCCCACTCTAGCATTCAAATCTCCCATCATTACCACATTCACATTCGCTCCAAAACTCTGCAGACACTCATCAACATCATTGCAGAAAGACTCCCTCTCTTCTTCATCCTTTTCACTACCAGGCCCATATGCACTCACAAACACCCACAACTCACGTTCAAATTTCGCTTTCACCCACATCAGTCTCGATGACACCTCCTTCCATTCAATCACACACTGCTGTACTTCCGGACTCACTAACAAGGCCACACCTTCTCTTGCCCTTCCTCTATCAACACCTGACAATCTTCCATTCACACTTCCAAACATAGACTCACCCTTCCCTTTCATATTCGTTTCACTCAAAGCTAACACATCCAACTTTCTTCTCACAAACATTCTCCCAATCTCCTCCCTTTTAGCCTCAATCGTACTACATCCACGCACATTCATAGACCCAATCTTCAGGTTACGGGGATAACTCCATCCCCCATCCCTTTCTCTGGCCTGTCTCTTTTTAGGAACTAAAAAACAGAGGAGGGGGTACCTAGTCCCCTCATCCCGCCCCTTTCAGTCGCCTTTTACGACACGCAGGGAATACGGTGGCAGTATTCTTCCTAACACAACCTGGCCGCAGAGTAGTAGTACCACCCCATAGTGCGGCCAGGCTGTGTCCCCCCCGCCACAGGGGGGTGTACTGCACATACTACATAAAAACAGAGGGATGCTGAAAACTCACACTCCCCTGTACTGGCACATTCCACCGCCTGGTATTGAACTTTCGATAAGCCTTATATCATCCCTGGTTTATATTCTGTGACATAAAGCTCCAGAGATAACTAATCACTAATAATACCCGACTCTTGAAGTTTTCTAAAAAAAAAAAAAAAATCTGCATACTTTCTCATACTCCAGTGTACGCATGAAAATATCATCAGTAACTATTCTGAATTTACAGACCACCAAGAACTCATCATTTTACGTTTATATTTTGACCTATTTATTAATGCAATGGTGCATCATTTTTTTATCTGGTGTAGTGACGATTATTATTTTGTGACAGGCTGTTTAGTGCATGCTATTCATCAGTACTTTCTTATATAATTAGGAGATAAGTTCTCTTGTTGATATTAAGGTCATATCACAAGGTTTGTGTGGCCTATTCATCTGTGTAAATCCTGACACCATCCTGCTCTGACTTCATTCCCCTCTTGACGTCAGTGTTCCTCTTGATGTTGCACATCCCCTTGAAGTCACTCCTCCCCTGACTTCACCTCCCCTTTGACGTGAGAGCTCCCCTGACGTGTGGCCCTGCCCTGGTCTGCCCTGGCCTCCCCTCCCGTGCGGCGGCGTGAGGCTGGGGCCGAGGGTGAGGGTGAGGGTTAGGTGAGGGTCGGGGAGGGTCTGAGAGGGGTTAATAATGCAGGTGACGGGCCGCGCTGAGCCGCCTTAATGATGCACGCCGGGGGTAATATGGCCTGCATATCGCCCAGCCCATTGTGTGGGGGCAGAGGTGATGTGGGGAAGGAGACCAAGGTTAGAAACTGCGCAACAAGAAGCAAAGGACAAGTAAAGCTCGACAGGCGAAAGACAGAGGCTGGAACTTGAGGCAGGGAGACGAAAGTGGTAGAGGAAGTGAAAAAAGGAACAGCTTGTCGGATACCAAAGCAGGTGAACACATTCAGTTATATTTATCCGCACTTTACAGTAGCGACACTCATACGCTGAAGGACAGGTGAAACAGATAATAATGTACATATATTGAGCGCGATTCGTGTCCATGTAATAAGTAGCTAATACTGAGTGAGAATGGCACCTGACTTGAGAATTCCAGAGCTCCCTGAGACTGCAGGCTGAGTGAGAAAAATGTACGCATCGTGAAGGATGAGTATGGTGTGGATGGTCTCATGTGGTAGTGCTGGGGTACATGGATATCAACACAGTTAAGGGGTACAGTATGTCTCGGTCTGGACAGTGCGTATGGGTGTCGGTGTCACACTTCACCAGGGTGCTTACCGACAAAGTGCCATAGGAATCCAGTCCTGTACTTGATGAACAATGCCTTCCATGTGGTGACGTCAGGGTCCATGGAAAATTGACTGCAACCTCAAGTCGTGTGCCAATGAGTTAGAGGCATCCCCGACCACGAACCGTAAACTAGGATGAAAATAAAGCTGCTAGACTCTTCACAGCCCGATGGACTGCAACACTCTGTGAGCTGCAGTAGATCAATGAAGCACAGAAGAAAACCTTCGATAATATTAATAAGTGTCTGAGAATGATGAACTAGAACAAATTTTAATGAGTGCTTACTCAATAGCTTGTTTCGTAGATTTGGTGGATCAAGACAAGCTGGATGGGTCATGCCCTCGATTCTGTCTATAATCCGTTTTACTGAAGGATTCACCCACTCCAGCTCTATACTCGAGGTTGTTCCGCAATTCCAAAGAGAAAGGGAATTTCGCGAGGCAACTATTTTGTAGTGAGTTCCCACTTGGTCCCAAGTCACTGCTGCTGTCCCCACTTTTATCTGGGTCTGAATTGTTATTGGAAGGTGGGAAAAATGAAGTGGTAGCACAGGTGGGGTGCTTTGAATTAGTGCTGGTGGAGTAGGGTGCAAATCTTTCCACTGGGCGTCTTGGTGTGTTTGGGTTACGTTTGGTTAGCCATTGCCATACGAGTAGCCTCCAGAGCACGACCTGTTCCAGAGTTGACTGCACAGGCTGAGGCGAGGGAAGATCCATGATTACCACTGGCCTTGGATGGATATCCTAGTCGTTCTTTTTCGTCCAACACAGTGGAAAGGCAGGCAGGAATAGGGAAAGTGGCACGGGGTAAAAAGATCGGTAGGGTTTAGGGTACTGAGGTAGTGTAAGGAAGGGGGCAGAAGTAGGATGTAAGTTGAGGAGTAGGGTGTAGGAGGGGCTGGGTGCAGGGAGAGGGGTAGGAAGCTGGGAAAATATGTATAGTAGGCTGGGAAGTAAGTTTGGTAGTTGGGAAGGGAAGGCAGGAGAGGGGGCTGGGAAGGTAGGTAGGGATATGGGAAAGTAGGGAGGGAGTTGAGAAGATAATGAAGGAGTTAGGGAGGTAGGAAAAGAGATGGGAAAGCAGTTAGAGTAGTCGAAAGGTAGGTAGGAAGAGCTGGGAAAGAACGGAGGGAGTTGGGAAGGTAAGAAGAGAGTTGGGAAGGTAGGGAAGGAGTTGGAAAGATAAAGAGGGAATTTGGAAGGCGGTCAAGGAGTTTAGAAGGTTGGGAGGTAGAGAGGGAGAGGTAGGGAGAGAGTCAGGAAAATAAGAAAACAAGAAAGAAGTCGAAAGGATAGGAAAGGAGTTGGAAAGATGTGCATGGAGTTGGGAAAGGAGGGAAGGAAGGAGGGAGAGAGAGAAAAAGAGACCGAATGGGAGACAAGGAACAGACAGGGAGGCAGGGAAAAGACGGACAGGGGAGGCATCTAGTACCGGAGACAGGAAACAAGTTGGGTGGCAGTGCGATGGACAGGGAGACAGGTTGGGAGACACCGAGGTAGGCAGAGAGGCAGGCAACGATGCGGGCAGACAGGCAGGAATGCTGGGAGATAGACAGGGAGACAGGCTGAGATAGGGAGACGAGGAGATAAGCGGGTTAGGGAGGGGGGAGGTGAGGGGCAGGGGGAGCTTGCAGATGGAGGGAAGAAGGGAAAGTGATAGAGACGGAATGAGTGAAGGGGAGATGGGCAAACGAAAATGAGAGAGAGAGAGAGAGAGAGAGAGAGAGAG
>NC_137017.1:17666550-17696550 GCF_032717465.1 Coenobita brevimanus
TCTCAAAATCGATTTCATAGTGGAGCATGTCAACTGAAGCCCTCTGTACATCCTCTAGGAAAGCTGGGATTCCAAGGGGTTTCTTTGGTCTCATGAGTATAAGTATTGTCAAAAACAAAGTTTATTGAATGTATCTTTTACCTGCTGAAAGAATCTCTTCTCTGTCTTTCATAATTAAAAAGTTATTAGGCTCTGAAAACCATCGCTGTCGGGCCGTGCCGTGTCGGGCCTGGCAGGGCCATGTCTGGCCGCTCATTTCTCAGCTTAACGTAAACATCGCTTTGCTCGCTCGTAATCATTGTATGAACCTCTCTCTCTCTCTCTCTCACACACACACACACACACACACACACACACACACACACACACACACACACACACACACACACACACACACACACACACTTTCAGTGCGGTATAAGGACTGAAGTGAAAGTATAATTATGTATTCCTGTCAAGACACTTTCTACAATATCATGATTTTGCCAGTACCATTTTTTTTCCCCCTTCCATCTGCCTTCCCCTCACCTGTTTCTATTCTTGAGCCGATCAGACCCGAGGTAAAGTTTGTTTCCCCCAAAGGTTTAAAGAACATTTGGTTTCCCCTCCCCTTCTCCGTGTTCACCCTCAGCAGTAGGCCTACAATTGGGGACCTGGTTGTACTTTCGATTGTTGCGTGACTTATTATGGGGAAAACATTGACCTAGCATTCCCCTCCTTAATGATCTTCGTGTAGTCAATAGGCGTTAAATAAAAGCTTCTCACTTGTCTCGATGGCGGGACACTGGCAACAGAGGAGAAGCTTAGTCTAGGCGTCACCCACATTACCCCTCTCATGCTTGGAACAACTCATGCATTCCATTGCAGTTAAAGCCACACGATTTAATGCACCTGAGAGTGAGTCCTTGGAGCCTGAGGGATTGAATACGGCCACCATTATAAATACATCCATATCCTTCCCTCGCTTCCCTTTAATTTCCTTTTCCTTCATTCCCTACTTTCTCCCTCATGTTCACCCCCCCCCCCCTATTTCCTCACAAACCCTCCCTCACATTTTACTGATTTTTTCCCACCTCTTCATCCATTTCTTTTCCTCGTCCCTCATGGGGAAAAAAAAATCCCTTAGCCCTTCTTCATATCTCTTTTCAAATTTATTTTCCTCTTCCCGATATACCCATTTTTTCACATTTTTCATTTTTCTTGCCCCCTCTTTAATATCTGTGTTTGAGAGAGAGAGAGAGAGAGAGCAAACCACACACACACACACACACACACACACACATTAGCTACTTGGTTTCTGTCTTAGTACTCAGCACTTAAAATTAACCCTTTCACTGCGATAACTTCTTTTATATTCTATTCTACTTCCTAACATTTTATTATTTTGCCCTGACAGAATTTTCGCACTGGAACGGATAGAAAAAGCCTTCCTTAGCCCCTTCAGTACGAGAGTCATTTCCTAAGCTTATTTATTTCGTCTGAAGGCAGGAAGATTAATACGTCATGGGATTTCGGTAGGTAATCTAGTATCATTTAACTGGATATATTATTATTGAGCCGGTCAGACTCGTGGACAAAGTTTGTTCCCCCCCCTTGTCTGTCTTCACCTATTAGCACGGTTGGGGACCTGGATCCAATTTTGACCGTTGCCTGTGTTGCTTTGGGTGCGGCTGCTGAGTGTGTGTGTGTGTGTGTGTGTGTGTGTGTGTGTGTGTGTGTGTGTGTGTTTAGATGCAGTTGAGAGAGGGTGGGTGAATGTTTAGGGGATTTTTTTTTGTAAGAAAAAAGGAACCAAAGGCCAGGAGCCCGCAAGATTGTTCCCTCCAAGAAAAAACAAAAACAATATAACAGAGAGCCAAATTCAAGATCCGTTCATTTTGAGATGCCTGGACACGCTGCATTTGAAAGGCTGGAGATCATAGGAAGTAGAAAATACGGACAGAGGGAGACAGTTCCAGAGCTGACCCGTTACATGCATAAAGGACAGGGAGTAACAGTTAACTCTTACATCAGCAAGTTGGACAGAAATGGAATGAGGGTTTGTTGCTAAATGGGTGTTATGCGCCATCCATAGTGGTGGATGGATGCAAGCAGACAGTTCAGAGGAGCAGTGACCATTGAAGTGGCGATAGAAGAGAGATCAAGATGCAACAGTGCGACGAAGAGACAGAGGTTGAAGGGAGTCAGTAAGAGGAGGAGAGTTAATAAAACGAAAAGCCTTTGACTCCACCTTATTGACAAGAGCTGTATGTGGGGAGCCTTCTCACACATGAGAGTTGTACTCTAGACAAGAGCGACTAAAGCTCGTGTATACAGTCAATAACTGTGCAGGGGTAAAGAAGGCA
The DNA here is from genome assembly GCF_032717465.1 of Coenobita brevimanus. Lineage (NCBI taxonomy): Eukaryota > Metazoa > Arthropoda > Malacostraca > Decapoda > Coenobitidae > Coenobita > Coenobita brevimanus. The sequence goes on from NC_137017.1 coordinate 17,668,896, forward strand.
GGAAGTAGCTTAACACATTTAATCTCTTGGCAGCAGATTTTACAAGAGAGGTAATATGATCTTTACATGCTAAATCCCGCAAGAATGAAACCCCAAATATGTTTAAAGATAATGCAGGATTGAGTTGGATACTATTAAAAATTAGAGAATAATCCTGCAGAAGATTTTGTCAGGTTGAAAGATGTAAAAACTGAGTTCTTGATGCATCAAAAACAACAAGATAACTTTTACCCCAATCAGAGATCTGAGCCAAGTCAAACATTAGGTGTGCCATAACCTCATCCCTTGTCTGTTGAAGTAACAGCTGAGATGGACGCTGCGGGAAGAGAATGGAAAGGTGAAGGGTGGAGCCATCAGCGTATGAGTGGATAGGGTTAGATGTACAGCTTAGAAGGTCATTGATGAATAAAAGGAAGAGAAAACCACTATTCATAGCTTTAGGAGAAGAACAGTGGCCGTCAACAACAACAGCCATAGAATGACCAGAAAGGAATTTAGAGATGAAGGCGCAGATAGAAGGATAGAAACCGTAAGAAGGTAGTTTGGAAATGAAAGATTTATGCCAGACTCGATCGAAAGCCATTGAGATGTCAAATGCAATGGCAAAGCTTTCGCCAAAGTCTCGAAAGAAGGATGACCAGGAGTCTGAAAGGTTGGTGAGATCTCCAGTGGAGCATCCTTGGCGGAACCTATACTGATGATCTGAAAGAGAATTGCGATAGGAAAGTAGCTTTATGAATGTTTCATTAAGAACTGACTCAAAAACTTTTGAAATACAGGATGTTAGAGCAATTGGGCGATAGTTAGAGGGCTGAGAATGGTCACCCTTCCTTGGGACAGGATGAATGAGAGCAGACTTCCAGCAAGGAAGGAAGGGTGCAAGTTGACAGACTAAGGTGAAAGAGTTTACCTAGGCAGGAATTAAACACAGATGCACAGTGTGTGTGTGTGTGTGTGTGTGTGTGTGTGTGTGTGTGTGTGTGTGTGTGTATGTGTGTGGTTGAGAGAGGGTATATGGATGCTTAGTGCGCTGATTTTCAGTGGGGTCCGTGCCACTTAGGTAGGAGGTCCGCGAGAAGTGTTTTATTCATTCTCAGAACTACTTAAAAAATATATGTAATATATTGTGGTATCTAAACTGTTTGCATCGTTTCATTTCTTATAATAAAGTATAATTTCAATAATGTAACAATATACTGTACATATATCTATCTATCTATCTATCTATCTATCTATATAACGGCCATACCACGTTGAGTACACCGCTTCCCGTCCGATCAGCGAAGTTAAGCAACGTTGGGTCTGGTTAGTACTTGGATGGGTGACTGCCTGAGAACACCAGATGCTGTTGGCATCCCTACGTGTCAAGTGGGGTTGGTGGAGGATTAGTGCCCCTCCCTGTAAAACAATTAACTCTAAGCCCTTGGCCACCCCGTTTGGGATGCATGGAGTCTGGCAATGAATGAATATTGTTACGGAACAGAGAAAGATAATGTACACTTTAAGTGAGAATACTAAAAAATCACTACTGTCCCGTAAAGTTCCAGGTTCAAAACAAAAGAGTTAGGTAAAATTACAAGTTAAAGTTTAATGCTCAAACTAACAACAAAACATTCAGGACTCATAAGGATAATGTAATGGCAAAAACAGGTTAAATATATGGTTAACTGCAATAGCCTCTATTAACACGAAATTAGCATGAGTAAATTTATCTAAGTCAGCCCTGATGAAATGAAAAACACTGGGTAATGCTCAGTTAATGCAAGATAAATAATTACAGATACAAACTATTATTACCACTGGCTGACAAAATGAATTCTACACAATTTACAAAAACTTTCCAGGCCTAAGAATTAACCTTATGCTATACAGTACAAGAACAAAATGCAACAACACTTATACTCAAATCACACAGCTGCTAGATGGTTGGAGACTTCCTGAGAAATTCACAATAATAATAACTGTACAGGGGAGGACAGAGATGTGAACAAAATGAGGAGCAGATCTAAGTGGCAATGATGCAGAGACCGAGCTCATTATATAGGGGCCAGCAGAGCTTGATACAACTTGTAAGAAGGACGCGCAAATGAAGCTATGGGGACAAAGAGATGAAAATCCCGCACTGAACAACAGAAAGGACGACTTACTCTACTATAACGGTAGAAGGGGGGGACTGAGGCAGAACACGCTCGTGATCAAACATGCAGCATACTGTGAGTTAAAATTACACAAAGGATGATGAAATCATAGGCTATGTAACAAAAAATATATATATATATATATATATATATATATATATATATATATATATTTATATATTTTATATTTATATCTATATCTATATACATATAGATAGATAGATAGATAGATATAGATAGATATAGATAGATAGATATAGATACAGACAGATAGATAGATAGAAGATATATAGATAGATAGATAGATGGATAGATATCACCATGGGCATGTGCTCCAGCAACGAGGAAAAGAATCATGACATGATACCTTTCACGACTCTGAGTTACTCAGGAGAGGTTCATGTCACCACTATCCTATTCTATAATTGGTAATCAGTCGTGTGTGTGCTCAATTGCTGAGAGAAGTTGTAAGACTCATCTCTCCACTTCCTGCCAGTCAACACAACTGTTATCACTGTGCCAGAGAGGAACTACCGGGTATTCGGTACTTGTGTATTTGGTGAAAAATCCTGTTTTGTTTCTTCAATCTTTGGACTGCATTTATTTTTATAAATCGTTCGTTTTGTGTTTTGATTCTGTCAATGGTGCCACTTGAAGATGGAGTTAAAAAATTACTTTTTGACTATTGTTTGTGTGATTTACAGCTTTCCCTGAGTTAACGTCCTGAAATGGGGCAATGATATGTCTAATACAGCTAAATTACTGCATTTCTTGTGATTTGTGTTCTGTTGTACACATAACTCATACAGATGTGTGAAAAATAGGTTAATATAAAATATGTGAGACGATCCTCGGTTTATTTACTCTTATATAAGGAGTGTTTGACTGAAAAAAGTTTGAGAACCCCTGGCTCAGGGGATGTGTGTGTGTGTGTGTGTGTGTGTGTGTGTGTGTGTGTAAATGCTCCCCTCACCCGATTCATTATCTTTTTTTCAGCTTATCTTCATTTGTTTTGAGACGAAAAAAAATATTGTCGCGAACAACATTATTAAAAACCGCCAGTAACCTTAAAAGTAGTACAGAGAAGTAAAAAATAAAAGAGAAAAAGTGGAAAAGGTAATAATATTAATGTGTAATAGTAAACATCAGTTCAGGGTATAGTTAGTCCATGTTATGTGGACCTGCTCTTAGTTCATACTGTGTGTTGTCCGATCATTTATTATCTTCACCCCATCAGCCTAACATCCTTTTCCATACATTGCTATTTACAGACAATTTTATGTACCACAGGATAGACTGTTCTAACTGGGGGGTTTGTTATAGCCTTCATTATACTCTGCTCATTTTTTACTGGACTAGAATTGCCATCCATCCATCTTGAGTTATAACAATTGATTAGCTCTAAAATATGATGCTGGTCATTAAGAATACTACAGAAAGAATGTAGAGCCACAGAATTGTCATTTTCTGCCACTGAGCTGCATTATATAAGCTGTGAAAAAGATGAAAATTTTGGCCAGTTTCATGTATTTTCACACTAAAGGTTCTTCGAAAGTTTGCCAAAACCGTCTTATATCAGGAAGATCAAAATACAAATATAATGTCATAGGACTGGAAGGGCTAACAGGACACAGTTTCGATGTTGATTATTGCCTGTGTAGGTGAGCCGCACTGAGGTCACTTGGATATGACTCCCTACCATCCTAATGTATCGCCCAGGGACTGATGTCTGCTCCACCACTAACACCAGTATTACCCACGGATATGACGCGGTAGAGACGGGCTCGATTGGATTACTGCCAGGATTGATGGAGAGAGAGAGAGAGAGAGAGAGAGAGAGAGAGAGAGAGACTAAAGTAAGAATTAAGCGTATGTGGAACGAAGAGAGAGTAGACAGGTGATGCTGGAATGTGGGCTAAAGAGAGAGAGAGAGAGAGAGAACCCTTTATCGCCAGTGTGGAGAGCAGAGGGAACAAATCGCAGTAATGCCGTGCATTGTGTGCAATCCTAGTTACTTACACTAACAGATAATGAGAATAAAGAATATGTTTTCTACATAAATTTGCATGTAAAATTTCTTTGGCGGCATTTACCAGAGTCGTAAGATGTCTTACATGAACTTTGTAAACCTGAAGTGACCTATACGAACATGAACTGACCTACATGAACCTGAAGTGATCTATAACAGCCTGAAGTGACCTAAGTGAACCTGCAGTGACCTGAATCAACCTGAAGTGACCTATATGACCCAGAATCGACCTGTACTAACCAGAGGTGACCTATATGAACCATTTATGACCTATATGAAACTAAAGTGACATGAATGAACATGAAGTGGCCTAAATGAACCTGAAGTGACCTGAATGAACCTGAAGTGACCTGAATGAACCTGAAGTGACCTGAATGAACCTGAAGTGACCTGAATGAACCTGGAGTGACCTAAATGAACCTGAAGTGACATGAATGAATATGAAGTGACCTAAATGGGTCTGATTAGTTGCAACATTACCGGAGTTGACCTGAATGGACCAGAATTCATTTGACCGGACCAGAATGAAAATGAAGGAGTGGAGAGAGAGAGAGAGAGAGAGAGAGAGAGAGAGAGAGAGAGAGGGGGAGAGAGACAGACAGACAGACAGACAGACAGAGACAGAGACAGAGACAGACAGACAGACAGACAGAGACAGACAGACGGACAGACAGACAGACAGACAGACACAGACAGACAGACAGACAGACAGACAGACAGACAGAAACAGACAGACAGACAGACAGACAGACACAGACAGACAGACAGACAGACAGACAGACGGGGGGGGGAGAGGGAAGTCAAAACCAATTAATCGCACATGTAGGTAAAGGAAGATAGAAAGTTGACGAAGGGTGTTAGGCCAGTACGGAGGTGCAGTCCCTCCCTTCACCCACCACCCCAGGGGACAGGCAAGGCGACTCACTGAATAATTACCCAACATTCGCTATTCACAAACGGTCTTAGCCAAGCATTACGTCAAGGAGGTGTCCGTAGCATGGAAATATTGTCTGGTATCATTTGGCTTTGTTAGATTTTTCACATTATTCACAAAGTGTCTTAGTCAATTATTTCTGTAGGTATCTCTATAATGGTGAATATTATCAGGCGCCATTTTGTTTTGTTACGATATTAAGCATTCTAGTTTGGACCCATATTCACAAAGTATTTTAACCATTTCTATCCGTCTCCATAGCAATGCAGTACTGAAGGAAAGTGTGTTGATTTATCCTGTTTTCTTCGTAGTGATTCACTCGAGTTTGGTTTTAAAGAATTTGGAATCTATTTGAATTAACTTTTTTTTCCCCTTGCGACGTCATTTCTACTTTGCTTTTCCCACCACCAGACGGTTTTACTCAGCTTAGGAGAGAATTTTCTACCTGGGGAGCTTAGATATATATTTAGATATAATCTTCCTGCTTTGTTATTCTTGCTTTTGACTATACAATAATTACATTTGGTATTACTCTTTCTATATCAAAATGCCTCTACTGTAAAGGACCACTAGCCCTGTTTCCTTCCCTTTGTACCCTCTCTTTCCGTTCACTTCCCGGGTACTATTTTCGTATACGGGATAAAATCACGACGTAGCAGCAAGAACACATTTAGAAATTCGTCATGGTACTGAAGGGGTTAGGATAAACGCATAAACAAAGGCAAAGCAGGGTCGATGTCGGAATGGCTTTGGATATTTCGTAATACCCCTTGCTTAGCGATTCATTCAGCACATTGCACATCGAGATCTTCTTATAGGCTAATGATGCAAGTTATATCGATACTAAAACTATCTATCTATCTATTTATTGCCAGACGCCTCAATCCCGTAAGGGGTGGCCACAAACAAATCGCCTCCACGTCACCCTGTCCCCCGCCATTTCACTGCCCTGCTCCCAACTCACACTTCCTTCTCTCATATACCTCTCCACTCCATCCCCCCATCTCATCCTCGGCCTCCCCCTCCCACTCGCCCCTTCCACCTCACTCACATACACTCTCCTCGTCAGTCTCTCACCCTCCATCCTCTCCACATGGCCAAACCAACTCAGTGTGTTCCTCCTAACGCTTGCTATCACATCCACATCCACACCACAACGCTCCTTTATATCCTCATTTGTCAGCTTGTCTCTCCATGTGACTCCACAGGCTCCTCTTAAATAACTCATTTCCACTGCTCTCACTCTTGACTTGTGTCCTTCCAACAACATCCAAGCTTCACTTCCATATCTTAGAGTTGGTATCACAATACTGTCATGTAGTAGCTTTTTCACTTCCATGCTCACTTCCCTGTTGCTTATCACTGCTTTCAAAGAACCAGCAACCTTTCTTCCCTGTTGCACCCTTTCAAGCACTTCACCCTCCAAACTTTCATCCTTACTCATCACACTCCCCAAGTACTTAAACGTACTCACATTTTCCATTTCCTCACCATCCAGCCTCACTGTACATTCACTGACCACCTCTCTCAAAGACCATAACTTTACTCTTCCCCACATTCATCTTTAGATTCCGTTTCTTACACACTCTCCCAATCTCATCCGCCAAGCCTTGCAGCTCCCCTTCGTCTTCACTCAACAAAACAGTATCATCTGCAAACAACAGTACAGGGAGTTTCCAAACACTACCCTCTCACTAGGGCCACTCCAACATCCACTGCCCTACCTTGAATCTCTTTTATTACCCCATCCATGTACAGATTGAACAACCATGGAGACATGACACATCCCTGTTTCAACCCAACCTTCAAAGAGAAACATTCACTCAGTTCACCATCCACAGGCACTGCAGCCTTAGCACCATCATACATACTCTTCACAGCATTCAACAACTTCCCAACAACTCCATATATTCTTAATATTTCCCACAGTCTTTGTCTATCCACCCTGTCGTATGCTTTCTCCAAATCCATGAAGGCCACATACAACTTCTTTCCCTTCTCTAGAAACTTTTCCACTAAAGATCTAAGAATGAATATCTGATCTACACAACATCTCCCCTTCCTAAAGCCTCCCTGTTCTTCTCCAACTAATTCCTCTGTTATTTCCCTAACTCTGTCAATAAGTATGCTACCATGCACTTTTCCTATTACACTAAGAAGACAAATGCCCCTATGATTACCACACACTTCTTTTTCCCCTTTTCCTTTGTACAAGGGAATAATCATACTTGATTTCCAATCCTCTGGGACTCTACCTTCCTCCCAGGCCAATCTGCACATCGTCCACATCCATTCTACAACTATCCTTCCCCCGGACTTCAGCATTTCACCACACACTTCATCAATTCCTGAGGCTTTCCCCAATTTGACTTTCTTCATTGTTTCCACAATTTCTATCCTACTGATTTCTTCCTGTCTTCTCACCTCCCTCCTTGTCCCAGCCATTCCCCAGCCACTTATACTCGTATTACTTCCATTCTCTATGTTCAACAATTCCTTAAAGTGTTCTTTCCATCTGCTCACCTTTTCTCCCTTCTCCACCAGTAATCAACCAATTTTATCTTTCACTCCCTTACTAACTTCACTACCACCCTGTCTTACTCTCTTCACCTCTTTCCAGAACATCCTTACAGTCCCTCCACTTTACTCTCAAATTCCTTCCAAATTCCTCATCCACTCTCTTCTTACTCTCTCTTATTAATCTTTTCACCTCTCTCTTCGTTTCTACATAAAACTCTCTCTTCCACCTTTCAACTTCTTCCACGCCCCTATTTCTCATCCATTCATTGTATGCTTTTTTCTTTTGTGCCACAGCCTGTCTCACCTCTTCATTTGACCATGCTGTTCCTTGCACCCCCTTCCGTCTTCTCTTCACCTCACACACCACATCACATGCTGCACATATTTCTTCTGTGAATATCTTGCACACACCTTCCACGTCCCCCATCTGCTCCAATTCATATTTACCCAATCGTTCCTCCACTTCTCTCTTATAATCTGCCTTTTTCTCATCCTCTTGTAACCTTTCCACTCTCCTTGCAACGACTCCTTCTTCCCGTCCTTCCCTTCTTCTATTTCTCCATATTACTTGGATCTTGATTCTGGCCACCACCAAGTAGTGGTCAGAAAGTCCACTCCCCCATCCTCTATAAGCTCTTGCATCCATTACACATCTTCGCAACCTTTCATCCACACACACACATAATCAATCATTGCCTTCCTTTCATTCAGTTCACCACCCACCCTTCTCATCACTCGCCATGTATACCTGTGGATCATTTTGTGCCTGAAGAGGGTACTGGCTATCACCAACCGCCTCCCGGCACAAACGTCCACTAACACACTGCCATTCTCATCTATCTCCGCAGGCACACCCCACTCACCAACTATTCCATCCACCTTCACATTCCTTATTTTACTATTCATATCACCAATCAAAAACACTCTCTCATTCCTTCCAAATTTTTCCATGCACACTTCCACATTTGTCCAGAACTCTTCTCTCACTCTGCTTGCACGATCTTTGGTTGGCGCATACACGCACACAATCGCCCACATTTGTATTCCAACATTTTACCCACACAATCCTTGAGCCAACTGATCCATACTCTCTTATGTTCTTCTTCCATCTTTTACTCACAACAATACACACTCCTTCTTTTACCCTCTCATTCTCACCTACTCCTGCACATATACCCCATCCATACTCCCATTCTCTCACACTCTCTCCTCTCCATTTAGGTTCAGTTACTCCACATACATTCACTTTTGCACCCTCAAGCACCTGAACAATCTCTCTCTCTCTCTTTCACCTCATTATTCGCGTCCCTTACATTCCACGATATGGAAAAATACTAGCATAATTAAAAGCGTAGTATGCTAAATAAATCGCTGAGGAAGAGTTGTTACGAAGCTTCCTCTGTCACCTAGAAGTCACGTTAAGACAATAAAGTTTCTGAATACGCTCTCAAGTGACTCAATGGTGATCAGGTGAAAGGGGGGGGGTTGTACACAGGTAATGAATGATTCCGGAGTGTAGTAGATGTAGGAAAGGGGTGTAGGAGGGGGAGGCTTGGGGGAATATGAGGGAGGAAAGTGTGTAAAAAGGGGGGAAAGTGGAGGAGAAGGGAGGGGGAGAGTGGGGGGAGGGAGAGAATGGGGCGAGGGGGGGAGTGTGGAGAGGAGTAGGTTCATTTGAGAGAAGGTGAGGGAGGAAAGTGTTAGTAGGAGCTTGGAGGGGGAGAGCTGAAGAGGAAAGAGGGAGCAATGCAAGAGAGGGGTGAAAAAGGAAGTGTAAAAAGGAGGAAAGTGAGAATATCAGGAAGGGAGGAGTGTCAGAGAGGGCGAAGAGAAGAAAAGGGAGGGGAAAAAGCTGTAGAAAAGTTGGAGAGAGATATAAGCTAGGAGCAAGGGAGTGATGTATTAGGAGAAGGGAAATTGAGTGCTGTATGAGGAGGAGAAAGGAAGGATTGTAGGGAAGGAGGAAGAGGGAGAAAAGGAAGTAGGGAGGAGTGTAGGGGAGGAAAAAGTGGGAGAGATATACGGGAGGAGGGAGGGGGGATGAGGAGACGGTGTGGGAAGGGAGAAAGGGATCCTGAAAGAGAGGTGAGAGAGGGGGAGAAGGAAGGAGGGTTGCCAGGGAATTTTTAGTCGGAAGCTATGAGGGGTGGGGAGGAGAGAAGGGGGAAGAGTGTGTACGGTAGAGTGAGCGTGGCTTAAATTCAAGAGGACCCAAATGCATATGTGATTTTTTAATGGGCCAACCCTGCACACCGGCTGCACAACCCCTTCTGGAGGTCCAGCGGTCCACTCAGCGACGGATAGTGTTATATTCTTACTCTCACACTCACCACTTAAGCCCGCAGTATTAAAACTGAAAGTCCAAAGAGGCGCGCGACCCTACAGTTTTTGAGTTAATTTCTGAAGAATGAATATATTTATAGAAAATATTTACCACTTTTGTATCGTTACTCACCACACTATATTACATGGAATGTAAGCTAATCGTGTGTTGCAATTATAGGCAGGGACGGCTCGACCGGGGGATGGGGGGTTACCCCCCAATGTTTGTTTCTGAGTTTGTCAAAAAATTACTGAGTTAATCAAAAATGGGGAGTACAGAGTTTTTCTTTTTTTACATAAAAGGAGAGGTCTCCCAGAGGATAAAATATGCGTTTCCTAAAGTTTTTCTTTGTATATATATATATATATATATATATATATATATATATATATATATATATATATGTATATATACACAGTAGGCCTATTTAGAGGACAAAATACAAAATACCCCGGTTTCCCTCCCGTCAGAAGAATAGTCTAAACCTTAGTACAGTCATAAGAAAACTATCGTTACCCTTCACAGCTATGCACTATGACGAAGTGTTATGGAATGACGGGACAGGAAAGTTTTTACCTCATACCCGTCAATGTCGGTTATATGAGACAGATATTAGAGTTTGTGTTAGAGGTAATAAGAGATAACTAGATCGTTTGACCTGTGTGCATAGAGACAATACGCTTTATTATCCGGCACCGAATTCATTAAATAAAAATATAACAGAATGGTCTGAAGTCGGCAACACACATGCAGACGGGCAATGAGTATGTGCGCCCATGCCAGACGTATGATAGTTCTTCAGCCGATACAAGCCAAGTTAGTAAATTTCTGTGTAATAATGGTATGTATTGCTTTCTACATATAATAAATGTTAAGTAAAAGGAAAACAGTAATACATGTTCAGTCTCATTGCTTTAATATTTTGTATACCCATCCCCTGCGTCCAAAACAGCCTCTAGACGTCTGAAGCATCCATCTGAAGCATTGAACCACCCATCTAAAGCAAACAAATGAACTCGTGTACCCCTGCTAGACTATCATTAAAAAAAAAAATAAAACAGTCGATGCCGATAGATTTAATACCCTCCAAAATAATTTATTTGTATTCTATAGGTAATAGGTGTTGAATAGTAGGATAATAATAAACCTGCCGAGTTTCATTATCAATCCCCGGCGGGGCGCTAAGGGTAACGCAAACACGTCCTATATATTTCCCCTCCATATGGCTCATTCTTGCTCTTTATTCCAACTCTTGTAATGAGATTGTGATATGGCAACACTAGATAGGGGAGAGGCGAACAGCAAGGACCCGCCCACATAGCCCAGCTAACGTTCGTTTTGCATCGAACATTCCTGGGGTAACGATACTTTTTCTTATGACTTTACCATACTAATCAAGGTGCCTCGACCTGGATCCCCTTTGCCCATGGAACGGTGGCGAGGGGTGGGGGGATGAGGGTCTGGGTAAATTTAAGTGCACCCCTGCTACTGGTCTAACCATAAATAACTCCAAATGTCATGACTAGGTGAATATTTAATCAGACTACTAAATAATTTACATGGTGTCTATTTTCTTGTCAAAAATAATTCAGGCTTGGGTTCAAGTTCAGGTGGCTTTAAGCACAAGTACAAACAGAGATGGCCCGACCTGGGGGGGGGGGAGAGACACCCAAATCCTTGGGTCAGAGTTGGTCACACTTTCACATAGTTAGTCAGAGAGAGAGAGAGAGAGAGAGAGAGAGAGAAGCTGCTTTTCCAACAAATGGAGTAGGGTATATTGTGAAGTGCAATGAAAATATATATATATATATATATATATATATATATATATATATATATATATATATATATATATATATATATATGTGTGTGTGTGTGTGTGTGTGTGTGTGTGTGTGTGTGTTCTTACCTAATTGTTCTAACCTAATTGTATCTTTAGAGGAATGAGTCAAGCTCGTACTGTCCCATGTCTTAAACCATATTTATTGTACATATCCTTAAATTTGTGAATTGTTTTGGCACACACTATTTCATTCGGTAGTGCACTCCATTGATCAATTGCTCTGTTTGGGAAACTGAATTTCCTTACGTCTTTATCACCTCTCTTCTTATGCAGTTTTTTGCAGTGTCCTCTTGCTGATGCTTCTCCATATGTTAAGTAATCATTTATGTCTATTTTCTCCTTCCCTGATATGCACTTATATAGCATTATCATGTCACCTCTTTTCCTTCTCTCCTGCAGTGTTGGTAGATTCAGTTTATTTAGTCTTTCTTCGTAGCTTAGGTCCCTTAAGCTTGGTATCCATCTTGTTGCGGCCCTTTGAACTTTTTCAGTCTTGTCTATGTGCTTTTTAAGATGAGGATTCCAGACAACTGATGCATATTCCGGGGTTGGTCTAATGAATGATGTTATTATCCTTCTTAGCATGTCTTCATTTATGTATGCGAATGCTATTCTCATATTTGCAAGCAGTGTATACATGTTCCGTACCTTCTCGCTGATATGGTCAGCCGGAGATAGTCTGTTATTGATGATCACACCTAGGTCTTTCTCTCTTTCTGATGTGTATAGGGTTTTATTTCCTAACTTATAATCCCAATCAGGTCTTTTTCCACTTTTACCAAACTTGATTACATGACACTTGTCCACATTGAATTCCATTTGCCATGTATTACTCCATTCATGAAGTTTATTTAATTCTTCTTGTAGCTCTTTACAAGAGTCTGTGTTAGTAATTCTCCTTTGTATTTTTGCATCATCTGCAAACATATTCAGATAGCTCTCATTTCCAGTGTTACTGTTTATATCATTTATATACACTAAAAACATGATTGGTGCCAGCACTGAACCCTGTGGTACGCCACTAGTCACTTCTTTCCATGATGAGTAGTTTCCTCTTAGTACTGTTCTCATTTCTCTTTTTATGAGAAAGTCTTGCATCCAACAAAACAGTTTCCCTCGAATTCCTCCTTGATGGTACAGTTTCCATAAAAGTCTTTGGTGTGGTACTGTGTCAAAAGCTTTCTTCAAATCTAAATAGATACTGTCCACCCATCCTTCCCTTTCCTGTATTGTGTTTGTTACTCTGTCATAGTAGCTCAACAGATTAGTAACACATGATTTTCTTTTTCTGAAACCAAACTGTCTTTCTGTTATCATACTGTGTTCTTCTAGATGATTTACCCAAGCTTTTCTTATAAGCTTTTCTAATACCTTGCTTACAACACTGGTCAGTGATACTGGTCGGTAGTTGAGTGGATTTTGTCTATTCCCTTTCTTGAATAAGGGGACAATATTTGCTTTCTTCCAAATATCAGGTAGTTTACCTTGACTCAAGGGTTTCTTGAAAATAAAAAATAATGGTTAACTTAACTCCTTTGCACATTCTCGTAGTACCCAACATGAAATTTCATCAGGACCACTTGCTTTTCCTCTGTCTAATTTACTTAACTCCTCCTGTATTACTTTTTCTGCTATTTGTATATCTGGTAGTATGTGTGGACATGCATGTTCCACATAGTCCCTCTCAAAAATTTTTTCTTCTGTAAAAACTAATTGGAAATTCTTATTTAGTGCTTCACAAATATCTTTCTCTTGTGTATAAGTGATTCCTTCGTCCGTAATTGTTTGTATTATATCTTTTACTTTGGTTTTGCTTCTGATATAGCTGTAAAACAGCTTTGGTTGATCACTACTTTTATTTATTATATCCTCCTCAAACTGTTTCTGGGCTTCCCTCCTTATTCTTGTATAATCGTTTCTTGCCTGTTTGTAATTATTATACGCCCTTTCACTATTATGTCTTCTGTATCTATTCCACAACAAATCTCTTCTTTCTTTTGATTTTTTACATTCTGTATTGAACCATTTCTGTATTTTCTTATCTGCTTCTTTGTGCTGTGGGATGTACTTCTGGATTCCTATTTCATAAAATTCACAGAACTTTTTATATACAGCATTTAAATCTTGTCCTCTAAGCTCATTTTCCCAATCAACTTCTAAGAAATACTTCTTTAGGTCTTGATAATTTCCCTTTTTATAGTTTAGGCTCTTTTTGTAACTGTCATTGCTGTTTACTATGTCATATGCTATCCTGAAGCTATAAGTTAGTACTACATGATCGCTTTTGCCGAGTGGAGGGTGATATATTAAACTGTCAATATCATATTCTTGCCTAGTAAATATTAGATCTAGCAGTGAAGGTACATCAAGTCCTCTCTTTCTGGTGGTTTCCCTCACATGTTGCGTTAGGAAGAACTCTTGTACGAGATCCAGGAGCTTTTGGTCCCAACAGCTTTCTTGGCTAATTATAGCTAGAGTATTCCAATTTATATTTGTATTGAAATCCCCAGTTAGTATAATTCTTTCTGATTTCTCTTCTATTTTATGTAGTAATGATCTTAAACTCTGAATTGTACTCTCTGCCAGGTCCTCATATTCATCTCTTTCCCATGTGTTTGATCTGGGTGGCATGTACAAATTGGCTACAATTACTTTCCCTTCAGATGTGTTGATCTCTACTGCAATCAGTTCTACTTGTGATGGTATATCTAGTTTTATTTCATTGACTTTTAGATTTTTGTTAGTTAATATTATAATTCCTCCTCCTTTTTTTAAATTTCTGTCTCTTCTCCATATATTGTATTCCTCTAAGTTTAGTATGTCATTGGATATCCTTGGTGTTAATTTTGTTTCAGTTAGGCATATTATTTGTGATTCATTTTCTCTGGCATAATCATTCGTCTCTAGTAATTTAGATACCATTCCATCCACATTTGAGTACATCAACTTTATCATCTTGTTTATATACTTGTTATGACATGGTTCAACAACCTTCTTCCTTTTTATTCCATCCTGTTTGTATACCACTTTCGTACCTGCAATCCTATTACTTTGTAAAAAAAAATTCTTCTTCTCCTCTTCTGATCTTCCCTCATTTTTTGTTTTTGCTTCCTCCCTTTTCTCTTTCAGTAATTCCAGTTCCTCTTGTGTTAGGCATCTTTTTATCCATACATTTTTGAACTCCTCTTTTTCCATAAGATTCTTTGCATTTTTTAGTATCTCTTCCACAGTGTTTACACTCTGGAAAGTCACCTTTAGAGGTCTTGTCTTGCTTTTCTCATATTTCCCTAACCTTTTGTGTTCTTCTATGTCTTTACTACAGATTTCCTCTGATACTTCTTTCAGTAAGCTCATTACATTTGCCATCTCCTTTTTGTCTCTTGTAATCTTGTTTTTTACTTCTTCCTTTTCTATACCAGTGATTACTATAGATTTGTTTATATCTACTGAATCTCTGACTAACTTTGGATTGTTTTGGATTATTCTTTTCACTTCCTTTTTAATGCTTTTTTCCTCCACCCTTGTTTCTAAGTCTTTCTTTACTTTCACCATTTCAGCATACGTGGTTTCCACATCATTTTTGTAGCTTTGCACAGCTTCATTCACCTGTTATCTTCTCCTCAATATCACTGCTCTGGTCAATAAGACTGCTTACTTGTCTAATTGTCTCTGTGTCATTTTTGAACTCTTCCATAACACTCTCGTGATTGACTACTGTACTTGCCATTTCACTCATTTTCTTCCTAAGTGTACTCAGTTCCACTGTTAGTTCATTGATGGTTGTGTCTTTCTTATTGGCCTCCCTTCCTAGTTTTTCTATTTCTTCCTTTTGCAAGTGCATCTGCTTCTTTATTTCATCAATTTCATTTTTGAAAGCCATTTCTAGTTTGTTTACACGTTCAACCAGTCTATTGTGGGTCTCCACTTCAATCAGTTCTTGTGTGTGTGTGTGTGTGTGTGTGTGTGTGTGTGTGTGTGTGTGTGTGTGTGTGTGTGTGTGTGTGTGTGTATTATCCTAGGCGCTATTTTTTATTGTTAAAATAGTAGGAGAAGTGCTACATCTAATTTGTTGGTCTAATATGTTCGAGTTGGCCAAATAAGGGGCTAGGTCATCAAATATGTGGTGGGTTGGTCACAACTAAGTTCACCTCCTCCCTCTCGCCATCACAAACTCCTCGGACCATCCCTGTTCATAGGTTTTATGCAACGTGCTCTGTACCAGCCACAACAAATGCAACCATACATTCCATGTTTTCGTATTAGTATTAATGAAGAGTTTTTTTATTTCATTTTAGAGAGAGAAAAACGTCGTCACATTTCTTGGGTGAAAAATATTTCAATAATATAAAAAATGTATCTTTTCTTACAGTCACTGCGGAGTGCCTGTGCTATATATATATATATATATATATATATATATATATATATATATATATATATATATATATATCATCAGCCGTTTGAGTATCCACTGCAGGACCGGCCTATCTCTATCGAAACAGGGACGGTACAGTCAATGTATCTCTACCAAGTGGCTCAGGCTGTCTGGTAGAGATTGTATGTAGGGTGAGAAGTGGTTGTAAGTGTAACTGTAGTGTTGGAGTGGCTTTGGATGTGTGTGTAGTCTGTGAACCAAGTGTAATCGGCCCGCGCAAGCCGTCTGGGTGCAAGCATACTTTATAGTATGGGACACTGGTTCAACCACAGCACCCTGGCAGTACGTGGCCAGAAGAACGCTCCCAAAGTTTATTACCCTGGCGGGGCGCGAACCCTCGTTCTTCAGTGTACGAAAACGCACACTTTAC
This sequence comes from Coenobita brevimanus, assembly GCF_032717465.1. Classification (NCBI taxonomy): domain Eukaryota; kingdom Metazoa; phylum Arthropoda; class Malacostraca; order Decapoda; family Coenobitidae; genus Coenobita; species Coenobita brevimanus. The sequence continues at coordinate 17,685,488 of NC_137017.1, forward strand.
CAATGTACCACAGAGGTTTCATATATATATATATATATATATATATATATATATATATATATATATATATATATATATATAATATATATATATATATATATGTGTGTGTGTGTGTGTGTGTGTGTGTGTGTGTGTGTGTGTGTGTGTGTGTGTGTGTGTGTGTGGAGATGTGAATTGAAGATGGTCAGGTGTTCATAGAGGAAGGGCAAGAGAAGGTGTGGCCTTGTTAGTGAGTCCGGAAGTACAGCAGTGTGTGATTGAATGGAAAGAGGTGTCATCGAGACTGATGTGGGTGAAAGCGAAATTTGAACGTGAGTTGTGGGTGTTTGTAAGTGCATATGGGCCTGGTAGTGAAATGGATGAAGAAGAGAGGGAGTCTTTCTGGAATGATGTTGATGAGTGTCTGCAGAGTTTTGGAGCGAATGTGAATGTGGTAATGAAGTGATATCTGAATGCTAGAGTGGGAAATGTAGCAGTTGAAGGTGTAGTTGGTATGCACGGTGTGCCAGGAAGAAATGAAAATGGGGAACGAATGATACGGATGTGCATTGAGCGAGAGATGGTGATTGGAAATACCTTGTTTGAGAAGAAAGATATTTATAAGTATACATGGGTGAGACAGGAGGGTGGAAGGGTTGTTGATAAAGCATTGATGAACTATGTGGTTTTGTCCAGGAATATAATTGAAAAATTGTTCGATGTGAGAGTTCTGAGAGGGGAAGATGGGGGTATGTCTGACCACTACCTGGTGGAGGGAAAGTTAATACTGGGTAAAAGATGGATGAGAGCTAGGAGAGTTAGGTGTGGCAGGGAGGTTTTGAAAGTGAGTGAGTTGTTAATATAAGAGAAAATGATAGAGTATCAGGAGAAATTGAATGATGAGTGGAACACGGTGAAAGATCAGGAAAATGGGAGTGTGGAGGAGGAATGGTAGTTGTTTAAGGGTGCTGTGGTGGGGCATGAGGAAGAGGTATGTGGAGTGAGACAAGTGGGTGGTGCTGTAAGAAAAGGAAGTGAATGGTGGTGCGAGGAAGTATGGCTGTGGCTGAGAAGAAACGTGCATATGGAGTGTGACTGCAGAGGAAGGATGCGGTGTCATATGAGAGGTATAAGGAATAGAGGAATAGGGCGAGAAGGGCTGTGCGTGATGCTAAAGTGGCAGGAGATGAGAGGTGGAGTAGGTGGTTGACTGAGAATTTTCAACAGAATAAGAAAATGTTTTGGAAGGAGGTGAAAAGGGTGCAAAAGGGAGAGTCTGGGAAGGAAGAGCGAGTAAAAGCAGAGCATGGAAGGATGTTAATTGAGATGGATGCAGTAAGGAAGAGATGGGCAGAGTATTTTGAAAGATTGTTAAATGTAGAGGAGGAAAGGGAGGCTGAGATTGTGGTGGATGGAAGGGTGCAAGAATAAATGTGCTGGGAGAGTTGAGTGATTCTTTGATCAAGATGGAGGAAGTGCAGGAGACAGTAAAGGAGATGAAAACAGAGAAAGCTACAGGTATGGATGGGTGTGCTGTGGAATGTGTGAAGGGTGGTGGAGCGACTATAGTTGATTGATTAGTAAGATTGTTGAATGTGTGCTTTGTGAAAGGTATGGTACCAATTGACTGGGCAAGTGCTTGTGTGGTCCCACTGTATAAAAGTAAGGGTGATAAGCATGAATGTACTAGCTTTAGGGGTATAAGTCTGTTGAGTGTTGTAGGTAAGGTGTATGGTAGAGTGTTAATTAAGAGAGTTAGAGAGGGTACAGAGGGAGTGATTGGTGATGAGCAGTGTAGCTTTAGGAGAGGGAGGGGATGCGTGGATCAGGTGTTTGCTGTGAGACAAGTGTGCGAAAAGTATTTAGCGAAAGTTAAGGATGAGTTTTGGTCGTTCATGGATTTAGAGAAAGTATAGGCTATGATAGACTTGATAGGGAGGCTTTGTGGTCTATTTTAAGATTGTATGGACTTGATGGTAGGTTGTTAAAAGGAGTGAAAAGTTTTTATGTAAATAGTAGAGAGTGTGTAAGAGTGAGAAATGCTGTGAGTGATTGGTTTCCCGTGGGAGTGGGGCTGCAGCAGGGATGTGTGATGTTGCTTTGGTTGTTTAATATTTATATGGATGGTGTTGTAAGGGAGGTGAACGCATGAGCGTTAGGTGGAGGTCCGAGTCTGGTGAATGTTGATGGTAGAGAGTGGACTCTGAAAGCAGCTGTTGTTTGCAGATGATACTGCACAGGTAGCTGATTCAGAAGAGAGATTGAGACAGTTGGGAGAGGAGTTTGGAAGGGTATGTGAAAGGAGGAAATTGAAAGTAAATGAGAATAAGAATAAAGTGATGAAGTGTACGAGGTTGGTAGATGGTAGAAGGATGAATATAGTTTTGATTGGTGAGTTGCTTGAGGAGGTAGAGTGTTTTAAGTATTTAGGGTCACATGTTGCTGTGGATGGAAGAATAGATGCAGAAGTGAAGTTTAGAATGAATGAAGTAGGAAAGGTGCTGGGAGGATTGAGAAAAGTGTTTAGATGTTGTTCACTTAGAATGGATGTAAAGAGAAGGCTGTATGAGGGTGTTGTGGTACCGACTACATTATATTGGGCTGAAACAAGGAATATGGGTGTAGCAGAGAGGAAAAGTTTGAATGTAATGGAGATGAGGTGTCTGAGGAGTATGTGTGGAGTGACACGTATGGATCGAGTGAGAAATGATAAAGTGCGAAGGAGAACTGGAGTTGTTCGGGAGATGGCTGGTAGAGTTGAGCAGAGGATGTTGCGATGGTTTGGACATATGGAGAGAAAGGATAAAGAGCGATTGGTGAAAAGGATAACTAGGTCTGATGTGAGAGGTGTAAGGGTGAGAGGAAGACCATGAACAGGATGAATGGACAGTGTGAAGAGAGCGTTGGATGTGAGAGGGATGTCTGTTGAGCAAGGAAGAGTGGCTGTGCGTGATAGAAATGAATGGAGAGAAATTGTGAATGAATAAATGATGATGCAGCCCTGAGGGAATATTCTCCCACAATTGTCTGATCAGCTGATCAAGTCAGGTGCTGGTAAGGGGATGGGTCTATTATGATGTGGCAGGGGTAAACCAGCTCTGCTGTTGGGCCCTGCTGTGGATGTCACTGATTGCACTGCGCACTTGACCCTCGTGCGGTGTGATGCGGTGAGGATCTGTCCCTTCTCCCCTTTGGAGCTAAGATGCGAATGAATGTGTTTGAGTGGATGAGTAAATTGGGAGTGTGTCGTCCTGTCTCGGCTACCTCCCTTTCCTTGGGGGAAGCAATCTAGGTATATACTGTGTATATATATATATAGATAGATAGATAGATAGATAGATAGATAGTGTGTGTGTGTGTGTGTGTGTGTGTGTGTGTGTGTGTGTGTGTGTGTGTGTGTGTGTGTGTGTGTGTGTGTGTGTGTGTGAGTGTGTGTGTGTGTGTGTGTGTGTGTGTGTATGCATATAACGTTGTCCTGTCTTGACAACTCATAATGTACAGTTTATATAAACTTGTCGATCATAACGTACGTTCCTCAACAACAGAACAGAAAATCAATTAACAGTTTCTCCATTGTTACATAAATATATAGATAGATAGATAAATAGGTAAACAGATAGATAGATAGATAGACAGACTGACTGATAAATAGATAGTTTTACATATAGTATATTTACCGGTATATATATTACAGTACCTCAGTATCAGCTAACTATCACAGGACGCAACACCTGTTTAATCCCTTGTGAGCAAAGTTCCTGTAAGCTGAAAATCAAGCTTGAATACTCATAAAATACTGAAGGGCGTCTTTTGCACGGGTTAAGTACCAATTTGTATCATTGTCCCGTACCACTCACAAGAACTCCATCGTTTACACAGATGATTTTGCTGGTGGTGAAGATGGCGATGATGATGATGATGACGTAACGATGTTTGTATATTACCAGTATATTGTACAAACATTAAAGCACCACTGTAGTCGGGAGTGTGAAAACTGGTTACCTCGCCAGTGTATCTAATGTGACTTGGCAAAACAGGTGGAGGAATTAACGCTTACCAGATGAATACGATGTGGACGTGGGAAACATTAATTCTTTCAGTTACAGGACGTATCTTCTCTCATTCTTGCTGTAGCTTTAGAAGGCCTTTAGCTGTGTAAGACATAATGAAGGCCACACCTAACCCCATCAGTATCAGAATAAACTTGTCAGGTAGTAACAAAAACAAAATACTCAAATACGTCATAGTGGTGAATTGGTTATTAGCAGAACTTTGCAGTGGTTTTGTCATATGAAGGTAACTGAGAATGAGGAGCTGGCTAAGAAACTGTATGAGAAGGACTTTATAAACAAGGAACCAGGTGGAATGCCAAGGAGGTGGAGTATATGAGGGACTGGTGTGTCGCTAAGTAGTGACGGAAATGCCTTCAGATCCTTGTGTCGAGGCCAACCCTTATACGATGCTGTGGCAAGTAAGGCATAAACAGATAGTCTTAGGGTCGTATTTGAAGTGGCACGGGAGATTTCCTAACACCTCTTTCTTAGTTATTTATTCTGCTCATTACACGTCAGTATCCTCTTGTATGCCATTGATGCAAACTACTTCGATCCCAGAACGACGTGAATAGCATACAAGGATATGCAAATGTGTAATATGCAAACTAAGTCGCCAAGGAGGAGGTGCAACGAAGCCTCCAGTACAAGTGAAAATACATCCCATTGCACCACCGCTTGCACCATCACCCTCTTACATCTTTCACTATGATCTGCGCAACAAGAATACTTTCAGGCATTATCATCACATCTTACACTATCACGTGCTTTCAGGCATCACCACCAAATCTTACACCATCACGCGCACCAGTAACCATAATCTGTGCACCAATAATACACTGACAGCATCACCACCCCATCTTACAACACATCCTCTTGCACAATCACCATCAGCTCCACGCCGGGGGCCATATTCACAAAGGATCTTAGCCGATTTCTACTTTAAGTAAGTCTCCATATCAATCAGATATTATCATGAATCATTTACTTTTTTTGTATTTTTCACTTCGAAAATTACTGTAGTGTAGTTTGGTTGTAAAACGTTTATTAATTGTAAGAATGAAAATGAAGAGCAAAAGATCCCATCAATCATGCTTTGAAAAGATTTTTTTTTAATTCCAAACAGGCGCCAATTTGTCCATAGATCCGCACTCTCTCGGCCACCATCCGAGACTTATGGAAGGTTAGTGTGAAATCCACGAATAGTTGCGAACATATTAAGTGTCACAGATCACCTCTGTATGAACAAACAGATAATTGCCTCTTACGAGGTATGATTCTACGGACAAGCTGGTTGGAGCTAACTAAACTACTGTTGTTGTTGTTGCCTGAAACAAGAACCCAGTGGACTGTAGGCTGCAGTTGTCCTTCTGCAGCTCCCCATCCTCCTTTCGTGGGATAGAGAGGAAATAGGAGCAGCTCCACTACCCGGTCATACAGACCGTACACTCTGGCATCACTGCCAGATCATACACTGACAGTACCACCAAGTTAGACACTCTGGCAATATTACCACCATACCATACAATCTGACACCATTGCAATCCGGCCAGACACTGTGACAGTATTACCATCAAATCACACAATCTAACATTTACCATCAGATCAGACACTCCGAGAACGTAGCCAGCAGACCATACACTCTGACAACATTACCACCAGACCACACTCTGACAACACCAAATCTTACACAACCTCTTCTTGCGCCATCACCACCACCATCGTCTTGCCACGGGGAGACATTCAATTAAAGATCAGAGGCGTTTGATGCGAGTGGGTTACCCTTGAGATGCGAGGAGATAAAACGTACGAGAAGGAATTAAAACGTGGGAGAGAGACAGAGGATGAGAGGAAGTGAGAGGCTGAAGACACTTACAAGGGGATAAGCAGAAGGGGAAGGAGAGAGGAACAGGATAAGAGAGAGAGAGAAGGACGTGGAAGAGAAATGGCAAAGAGGGCGGAAAAAGGAATGAGAGAGAGAGAGAGAGAGAGAGAGAGAGAGAGAGAGAGAGAAAAAAGCGCGTGGGGAGGGGTATCTAGACACAGACCTCACAGAATTTCCATCTATCCATCCATCATCCAATCCTATGTTGCCCCATGAGGAGCGTAGGAGCCCGGGGCTAGGCAAGTTGGTCCTGACATTTAAGATGAGAGTGGCCAGCCTCACTCATCCCTAAGTGGCATTACGTAAGCAATAAATCCCAACCATCCCTTGGATGTTAACCTTCACCTGCTCAGTCCGATTGGAGCGTCGTAATTACCCACTAAACCACCAGGCGTCAGAATTTATGGGCCTTAACAGGAATGGTCATAAATACAAACACACACCGTGCTTTCAAACCGAGGAAGTCGACGGATGAACCAGCGATATGGAAGTCTGTGCTCACCACTAGAACCCCTTGCAATCATTCAACATCATCACCATCACCATGATCATCATCATCATCATCATCATACTGCATGAAGGATTAAATATAGTGTAAAGAAATTAACTCATTACTCATCTAATGTTTGTTAATGCTATCAGTCACCAGAATCTAACCACAGATATATTATTTGCATTTTCTTTTGACAATGCATCATGTTAATATATTCAGTCTGATTGCATTTTATATTTATTTTGGCTGCGTGCAGACGATCTTATTCCGCTCTGGAAATTCTTTTAGAAATGGATGGGTTAGATACAGCCCTCATTTACTCCACCATTCGTTATATATATATATATATATATATATATATATATATATATATATATATATATATCTTTCGTTCCTTCATTCTTTCCACTTCCTTCAGCCTGTGGGTGACTCTACACTGAGTGACAAGCCAAATGGTTTCCTGTGCACCAGGAAACTATTTACTACGCTGGGTGGTAACCATATAACCAAATTTTGGCGCCTGGTGGTTTAGTGGGTAATTATTGTGCTCCAATCGGATTGAACCGGTGAAAGTTTATATCCAAGGGGTGGTTGGGGCTGATTGCTCATGTAGTGCCACTCAGGGATGAGTGAGGCTGGTCACTCTCATCTTAAATGTCGGGACCAACTGCCTAGCCCCGGGCTCCTACGCTCCTCATGGGGCAATGTAGGACTGGATGATGGATGGATATATATATATATATATATATATATATATATATATATAAAATGTGTCCGACTCTGGGCATACGCTTCGCAGCCTGCTCCCAAGGCCCAGTAGTCCTCCTACATACCACATACCTCCACATGTCACCACTTCGGCGCTAACACCCACCGTGCATATTGAATACATGCTAGGGCTGTCTCATACAAGACTGGTGTATTGGTATTAACGGGGGTATTTTTACGACATGTCGGCGGGTCTTCTGGTAGATCGGCAAAGTCAGCTTTTTATGAAATTCAAATTTTTAAACTGTTCCCTGCCCCAGCGGGGATTTGAACTTGGGTCCGGTAGGATTGCAGGCCACCTCTCTACCGATCGAGCCACCGCCTCCCCCAGTATATATATATATATATATATATATATATATATATATATATATACCTCCCCCAATATATATATGTATATATATATATATATGATAGTACCGTACTCTCTGTGGATTAGTTAGACATGAGTATGTGTGTGCAGTGCCTAATTAAAGTATCCTGACAACTTTGTGGTAAACAAATTGAAAAATCAACGATGTGATCTGAAACACGACTGACACCTTGTGACATGTTTGTAGCCCTGAAGATCCCAGTTGCCATGTGACATATTTATGCTATGTGTTATCATTGGCATTTCCTACAGCTGTGACGCATCAATGCTGTCTTTAATACCAGTGTATTATTATTATAGAGGTTAACGTATGATTTCACAACATCTATCCCCAAGTGAGGATACTTTTTTAGGCATTGTACTGTATACGTAAAGTTTGGGGAGGGGGAAGGTGGCCGGGAAATGCGGGAATGGTGGCAGGTAAGAGATAAAGATGGAAAAATACACGTGTAAATATGAACACTGTTGGTTAGACAGTGTTGGCAGTGTGAAAGTATATATTTTAATTTTTTCCTTCAAGAATAAGACCAAGACTAAGAAAGTAACTTTTTGATTAGGCTAATCATCTTGGAGTGACTTTAATGCACCACTGATGGTGATTACGCGCAGGTGATGTCCCAAGGTTGGTGATGGTGGTGGTGGCGGTTATGATGGTGTTAATGGCGCGTAAATGAAGAAATTAACTGTGAACAGCGTGAGAATAATGGCGCATAATGGAGCTTAAGCGTCACAGGTTCTGTATTATGACACAGTTGTGGTGGTGTGTAGGTGCTGTGTTGGGGTGGCGGTCAGGCTTGGTCTGGCCACACATTAATGAATATAGGTGTTATGTAATATGTTGGTGCCAGCTGATGGTGCCATGCAAGGTTAAAGTGCAGCCTGATGGTGCTGAATAATGACTGGTGCAAGGTGATGTTATAGGCAAAAATGCAAGGTGACCGTCCAGGCTGGCGATGCAAGATGGTGCAAGTGAAGGTGTAGGTCCTGCAACTTCACCTTGTACCACCTTTCTCCATGTTCCTACAGCGTAGGAACATGGGGAAAGGTAAAGGTGATGGTGCAGGATGATGGTTCAGAGTGATGGTACAGTGTGACAGTGCAGGAACAGGGTGATGATGAAGGATGATGTGCAGGATGATGGTACACGATGATGGTGCAGGGTGATGGTGCAGGTGATGATACAAGGTGATGGTGCAGGTGACGATACAGGGTGATGATGCAGGTTGATGGTACGCGATGATGGTACGGGTCATGGGGCAGGATACTGCTGCAGGGTGATGGTGCAGGATGATGGTGCAGTGTCATGGTGCAGGATGATGGTGCAGGGTCATGGTGCAGGATGATGGTGCAGGGTCATGGTGCAAGATGATGGTGCAGGACGATGGTGCAGGATGATGGTGCAGGGTCATGGTGCAGGACGATGGTGCAGGACGATGGTGCAGGATGATGGAGCAGGACGATGATGCAGGGTCATGGTGCAGGGTCATGGTGCAGGACGATGGTGCAGGGTCATGGTGCAGGGTCATGGTGCAGGGTCATGGTGCAAGGTGATGGAGCAGGACGATGGTGCAGGGTCATGGTGCAGGGTCATGGTGCAGGACGATGGTGCAGGGTCATGGTGCAGGATGATATGATGGTGCAGGATGATGATGCAGGACGATGGTGCAGGACGATGGTGCAGGGTCATGGAGCAGGGTCATGGTGCAGGACTATGGTGCAGGGTCATGGTGCAGGATACTGCTACAGGGTGATGGTGCAGGATGATGGTGCGGGGTGATGGTGCAATATACTGCCGAAGGTGATGGTGCAGGATGATGGTGCAGGACGATGGTACAGGGTCATAGTGCAGGATGCTGCAGGGTGATGGTGCATGACGATTGTGCTGCGTGATTGTGCAGGGTAATGGTGTAGGACAGAGTGAAGGAACAAGATGATAAAGAAAGCTTGGTGAAAGGTAAAGGTACAAGATGATGGTGCAGGGTGATGGTGATGGTTCAGGAATAATTTGAAAGTGAAGATGATGGAGCAGAGTGATGGTGAGGTGATGACGGTGCAGGGAAAGAGGACGAGAGCAGAAAGAGAAATGCAAGGATGAGAAAGCAACTTCTCTCTCGCTCTCAAGTAAGGGAAGGGAAACAAGCGTGTTCGCTGATCGCCTACCTCCGTCGTGTGGGCATAATCATCAGCTAACATAATCGCTGACCAGCATAACCGTCAGCTGGCATAATTGCCAGGCGGCATAATCGTCAGCCGACATAGCTGCCAACCTGCATAACCGTCAGTTGACATAACCGTCAGTCGACATAACCGTCACCATGACAACATTGCAGTGGCAAACTATTTCCCTGCGTGAACTGATTAGGAAAGATTAAGTCAGCGTTCCCTTTAGACTAACTAGGGTCCATTCTTGTAAGTGGTCTTGCTTATATCAAAACAGAACACTTGGGCCATTTTCTGCCAATTCAAGATCTGTCAGACCAATTTTTGTCAATTAAGGTCACTTTAAGACCATTCAACTCCCGTTTGATTAATTCAGGGCTAATGAGGTTCCACTCCTACTACTTTTCTTCCTGCTGTTAATCCACTCGAATATTATATTCTGGCCAACACTTTTTTTTTTTTTTTTACCTGAGATGACTCCGAACAGTCAGCGGCTTAACCTTTTTCATCCAAGGACGTGTTTTGTACTTTATTCTTACTATATTCAGAGGGCTTTATTAAGCCTAAGGGTGACTTTCGCTTTCCAAACAGGAGGAATTAAATACAGCCTTCATTAACCCCTTCACGACCAGAGACCTCCTCTTAAACCGAATATAAACGTTTGAAATTTGCAAAAATAAATTAGATTACGGTGTTATCACACTGAAGGGGTCAAAGAAATTCCTTCATAATCGCCTCTTTGCCACTGATATACCTAGGAACCTTTTTTCTTTATTTTTATTATTATTATTATTTATTTATTTATTTATTTATTTTTTTGGTTAACAGATGATTATGTTCCGTCGGGAGAAACACTGTACCAGCAGCCAATGAGTTAATGTCCATTCAGATCCTTCACATCCAGTCCAAGGTGGTCCGAGCACATTGAGGCTCACTCAGGCCGCCTTATGTCCATCCACGCAGTGTACAGCACGTCACTCCGGTTCAGTCAGGTCTGTTCAACGTCACTTAGGTTGGCAGGTCTGTTCAACGTCACTTAGGTTGGCAGGTCTGTTCAACGTCACTTAGGTTGGCAGGTCTGTTCAACGTCACTTAGGTTGGCAGGTCTGTTCAACGTCACTTAGGTTGGCAGGTCTGTTCAACGTCACTTAGGTTGGCAGGTCTGTTCAACGTCGCTTAAGTTCAGTCAGTTCTGTTCAGCATCTATTTCAGTTAGATTCAGTCAGATATATTCAACGCCAATTACATCCTTTTATATTCAATTTAATCCAGTCAGATATATTCAACGCCAGTTACATCCTTTTGTATTCAGTTAAATCCAGTCGGATATAGTCAACGCCAGTTATATCCTTT
>NC_137017.1:17701550-17706550 GCF_032717465.1 Coenobita brevimanus
TGCACTGGTGACTGATTCAGAGGAGAGATTGAGACAGTTGGTAGAGGAGTTTGGAAGGGTGTGTGAAAGGAGGAAATTGAAAGTAAATGAGAATAAGAGTAAAGTGATGAAGTGTACGAGGTTGGTAGATGGTAGGAGGATGAATATAGCTTTAAATGGCGAGTTGCTTGAGGAGGTAGATTGTTTTAAACATCTAGGGTCACATGTTGCTGTGGATGGAAGAATAGATGCAGAAGTGAAGTTTAGAATAAATGAAGTAGGAAAGGTGCTGGGAGGAATGAAAAAAGTTTTTAGATGTCGTTCGTTTAGAATGGATGTAAAGGGAAGGCTGTATGAGGGTGTTGTGGTACCGACTGTGTTATATGGGGCTGAAACATGGAATATGGGTGTAGCAGAGAGGAAAAGTTTGAATGTAAAGGAGATGAGGTGTCTGAGGAGTATGTGTGGGGTGACCCGTATGGATCGAGTGCGAAATGATGAAGTGCGAAGGAGAACTGGAGTTGTTCGGGAGATGGCTGGTAGAGTTGAGCAGAGGGTGTTGCGATGGTTTGGGCATATGGAGGGAGTGGATAATGAGCAATTGGTAAAAAAGATAACTAGATCTGATGTGAGAGGTGTAAGGCTGAGAGGAAGACCACGAATAGGATGGATGGACAGTGTGAAGAGAGCACTGGATGCGAGAGGGATGTCTGTTGAGCAAGGAAGAGTGGCTGTGTGTGACAGAAATAAATGGAGAGAAATTGTGAATGAATAAGTGATGACGCAGCTCTGAGGGGATATTCTCCCGCATTTGGTGTAATCAGCTAGTCAGGTCAGGTGCGGGTAAGGGGATGGGTCTGTTATGATGTGGCAGGGGTAAACCAGCTCTGCTGTCGGGCTCTGCTGCGGATGTCACTGATTGCTTTGCACAGTTGACCCTTGTGCGGTGTGGTGCGGTGAGGATCTGTCCGTTCTCCCCTTCGGGCTAAGATGCGAATGAATGTGTTTGAATGGATGAGTAAATGGGGAGTGTGTCGTCCTGTCTCGGCTACCTCCCTTTCCTTGGGGGAAGCAGCCTAGGTATATATATATATATATATATATATATATATATATATATATATATATATATAACGTTAATGGTAATTGTACAGGAGGTAATAATTATGATTTGGATGAGCTGAGAAGTGACGAGAGCACGAGGGAAAAGTTTCGGTGGGAATGTAGGAACAGGTTTCTAGTCCTGCAGACTTTGATGGAATCTGAAGACAATGATAATATCAAATGTGGAGAGAGGTAAAAGAGGTTTTGCATGAGAGTGCTAAGGTTACTATTAAGAACAAGGGAAAAGCGAGAAGAAAAAAGTGGATGTCAGATGAAACATGGAATGCAATTCAGAAAAGGAAAGAGGCTAAGTTAAGAAGTGAAGAACAACATGTTGATGGCCAGGTAGTTGAAGTACTTAGAGCAAAGTACTGGAGTTTACATTCTGAAGTAAAAAGACTTGTTAGACGTGATAAGAGGAGACTATATGATGAAAAGGCGACAGAGACAGAAATTAAATTAAGTAAAAATGACGGTCAGAGCACAAGAGCAGCGTATCAGGCCATAAAGGAGTTAACTTGGACTGAAAAGAGAAGGAAGGAAATACCTGTACGAGATAGAAATGGTAAATTGATGACGAAAGATTTGGATATAAAAGGAAGGTGGAAAGAGCACTTTGAATCTGTTCTAAATAGACCAATCCCAGCTGAAGAGGACATTTTGCCAGCCGAGAAAGATTTGCAGATAGAAACAGGGGATATAACTTTGGAAGAGGTAGCAAAATCTATAAAGGAGTTAAAGAATTTTAAGGCCCCAGGAGAGGATGGAATATTCCCTGAAATGCTTAAGGTGGAAAATGACGAGTTGATGAATGCGCTTTTGAAACTTTTCAATGTGGCTTGGGATAATGGTGGAATTCCAGAAGAGTGGAAAAATGGAGTGATTATAAAAATACCAAAAAGGGGAGATTTAAGTGTGTGTGGCAATTGGAGGGGGATAACTTTGACACCTGTAGCTGTAAAAGTCTTTTCCAAAATCTTGTTGAACAGAATAGAGCCAGTAATTGATAAAATTTTAAGAGAAGAACAAGCGGGATTTAGAAAGGGTCGAGGTTGTAATGATCAGATTTTTATTGTAAGGCATCTAATGCAACAAGCTAATGAGATGAAAATGCCACTTAGTACGTGTTTTGTGGATTTTGAAAAGGCGTTTGATAGTGTTTCACGTGGAGCTATGTTGAAAATTATGAGATTCTATGGTATACCAGAAAAGTTTGTAAATATTATTAGAAGCCTGCATGAAGGTACTTTTTGTGAGGTAATGGTTGGTGGTTCTTTGAGTGATCCATTTCAAGTTAGGTCAGGAGTGATTCAAGGAGTTCTTTCCCCATTGTTGTTTGTTTTGATTATGGATTATGTTATGAAAAAGGTTGTAAGGAGAACAGGTGCAGGAATTAACTGGAAAGAAAATAAGAAACTGATGGAGTTGGACTATGCTGATGATATTGTACTGATTTGCTGAAGTATTTACGAGATGCAGAGGGTACTTGATTGTCTGGTGGAGGAAGGAGAAAAAGTGGGACTGGTAATAAATTGTGGAAAGACTGAAATTATAAATATGAACGTGGAGAACCAAATCGATTGTGTAATTGGGAATAATGTGGTGAAGAATGTAGAAAACTTTAAATATCTGGGAACGATTGTATCATCTAATGGATCATTAAAGAATGAAATTGAGGAGAGGATTAGACAGGCTTGGGGAGCTGTTGGAATGTTGAAATTTGTTTGGAATAATAATATGCTTTCGGTACATACTAAAGTGAAAATTTACAAGTCCATGTTTAGACCAATTTTAATTTACGGGCATGAGTCATGGTACAGTACAATTGCAACAGATCAGAAAGTATTAGGATTTGAGAATAAAATACTGAGAAGGATTCTTGGGGTAAAGTGGCAAGACAGAGTTACAAACGCAAGAGTAAGGGATATTACGAGAGTGGAACCAGTTAATGAATATGTGAGACTGTCTCGCTGGAAGTGGCTGGGGCACATGTACAGAAAAGAAGGTAGTTTAATACAGGATGTGCCAGAGTGGACTGCTAGAGGAAGAAGAGGTAGAGGTAGGCCGAGGGAAACCTGGATGAGGACAATGAAAAAAGAAGCAGGAGAGGAGTGTTGGTGAGACCTGAAGGAGATGGCAAGAGACAAATATTGGTGGAGAGAGTTCATCGAGGCCCTATGCATCCCGTGGGGTGCCACAGGAAATGATATATATATATATATATATATATATATATATATATATATATATATATATATATATATATATATATATATATACACACACACACACACACATAGGGGCCTCTGTGGTACGGTGGTACAGTGTGTGCGTTTTGGTACGTGGTGAGCCAGGGTTCGCGCTTCGTCAGGATAATAAACCTTGGGAGTGTTCACCCATCCACATACTACTTTGGCGGACACAAGGGGTGCTGTGGTTGAATCAGTGTCGCATACTATAAAGTATGCTTGCACCCAGTCGGCTTGCGCGGGCCGACTACACTTGGTTCACAGACTACACACACATCCAAAGCCACTACAACACTACAAGTACACTTACAAGCACTTCTCACCCTACATACAATCTTTACAAGACAGCCTAAGCCACTTGGTAGAGATACATTGGCTGCATCGTCCCGACTTAGGTCGGGATGATGATGATGATATATATACTGCATATACACCTGAATGTGGTGTAGGGAATGGACGCCTTTAAGTGTTGACACCCATACAACCAGGCAGTTCAACTGTGGTAATACAAACGTTCCTCAACGACTTCCCTACCCCCCGAAAGGAAAATAATGGATTGCAGGGGAAGAGCACGTTAAGGCTGCACTCCACCGGCTTCGTGTTTCAGATGAGCCTGAGGTTGCAACTATTACTGCTACTAAAACGCCTCGTTATTCTTTTGTATGCTTTTTATTAAGTTGTAATATCGGTTTGCATTTATAACATACAGGAATATTTGACGCGCTGTACACAGATATAACTTGAACGGAATAAGTGTTACGGTGCTTCGTATACCACCGAGAATACATGCTGGAGACATCCCGAATTTCCGCCGTATTATCATCATACTTTGTTTATCTGGAGACAAAACCCCAGAAAATCAGAGTCAGCAGGAGCGAGGCGTGGACGTGGTCGTAGATATACAAGCAAAAATATGATCAGTTCCTTGCCAGAGGCAACGAAATAAAATGCAGAAATCTTCCAATGTTTTTGTTGTTCCTGCATTATTAAATTATGATCACGAGATTGAAATTAAAATTATTATAATAACTTAGATTTTCTTACTGTTTCGTTTTTGCCAGGCGCATTCTTCACTACTCCAACAGGAAGTCAATACCTCGACATTAGAGAATTGAACGTGCCCTTTGAACAAATGATAGTCGTTATGAACATCAAACAGTGACGGGAACAAGGTGGGAGCCGCAACGGACCTTTTAAAACAACTCTGTGGCACCACTGGGATGCCAACCTTCCTTCAGTGGCAGCGAACGTGGACATGGTGAGGAAAGCAAGTCGGCAGAAAGTACGTTTGACACATTGTAGCTCCCTTACCTTAACTTGTCACTGATTTTCGTCTTTTTAAAGCTTATTTCATGTACTGTAGCTCTGTGGCAGGAAGAGACAATGCTGCGGCTCTGCATTTTATCCATAGCACTTCATCGTGACTATCATATTCTAGTGTTAATCGACTTCTTACAACTCGGCATTCAGAATAGCGAGATGGCAGTTTTAGGCCAAGTTAGAATAAAATGAATAAAACTACTAATCCCTCACCATTCCTAACCAAGCCACATCACACCCAGGGACAGGCGTAGTATTCATAAAGAATCTCAACTAATTATTGTTGTGAGAATACCTGTACATCACTTTAATAGCATCGTGAATCACTGTTTGCCTTACTTTTTATTT
>NC_137017.1:17714050-17749050 GCF_032717465.1 Coenobita brevimanus
GGGTCTTGGCTTTGGTTCATTCCCTAAATATAAACTCGTACGAAAAAAGTTCGCCCACCTTTCCCAAAGTTCCCTCAAGCTCTTCTACTCAGTCCAGTGTTCCCCAGGCTCCTCAAGCTGCTTTCAGCCTGCCAGCCTGCCTGTGCCTGTAATGCGTGGAATGAGTTTAGTCACCCTAGTGCAGTGCCTGAGGGGGACCTGTGTCTTGTATCGGAGTACCCGGCTAACTGTATTGCTCTCCACCCTACCCACCCCTCCCTCCCTCTTCACCTCTAACCTAACCTAACGTTGCCCCTCCCACCCTCCCTTTCCTTCTTCACCTCTAACCTAATTCAACCTCACCCCCTCCCATCCTCCCTCTCGTCTATCTTTAACCTCACACCACCACCTTCCACGTCAAACCACATGTGCAGTAGCCTCAAAAACCTTTCACCTTCCTTTTCCAGTACAACCTCCCATCCTCCCTTTCCTTTATTTCTAACCTCACCTAGTTCTCCTTCACCTCTAACCTCACCGCCTTCCACTCTCCTCCTCCGCCTCTAACATAACTCCACCACTTTTCATCTTGTTCATCCTCCAATCAAACCCAACCCCTCCTCAGTTCATTCTCCCACTCCACCATTAACCAGTCCTAACCTTGCCACCTCTCACCCTCCCTCCTTACCTTACTAATCCTAACCTTGTCATCTTTCACCTCCCCCCATTCCTAACTTCACCACCTTCCCCTTCACCTCAAATAAAATCTAACGTTACCTCCTCTCATCCTCCGTCTCTACCATAACCTAATCTAACCTAGGCTAATTTAACTAATCCTAATCTCATCATCCTTCACCCTCCTTCTCAAACTTAACCAAATTTAACAAATCTTCATCTCACCAACCCCCACTCCACCACATTCCCCAACCTCTCACTCCTTCCCCTACTAAGTCAATGTACTTCCAATACCTTTCAATAATCCTGTACTTTCCAATATACCTTCAATGTACCCCTCTTCCCCTCTAGCGCCTCCCAGAGCCCTCTTTACGCCTCCCAAACCCTATTTTACCTTCTCTACCCACAACTGCACCCCAGCTCTCCAGCACCCACCCCCCAGGCCCCGCCTCAAGCCCCTCCATTATAATATTGGAGGCCCGCTAAACACCGCCCATTATCCACAATAAGTAAGCCAGCATGATAGTGCACTTGTACTCCATGCCACACCCCCTCACCCCTCAACCCCCACACCCCTCACCTTTCCACACCCCTCACTCCTAACAAACACCTCCTTCACCTGCATCCCCCCAGCCCTAATCCCTGACGATACTCCTCCATCACCCTTACCTTCCACTTCTCTCATCACCCGGCATGTTCATCACAGTCATATGCTTCCCCCCCCCCCATTCACCCAGCATACTCCACACAGCCATATAGTTCCCCCTCACCCATCATACTCCTCACAGTCATATACTTCTCCCTCACCCAGTGTACTCCTATCAGCCATATACTTTTCTCGTCATCTTCCCTCACCCAACATACTTCTCACATCCATATATTTCCATCACCCAGTACACTCCCCACGTCCACATTCTCTTGTTTTTCTTCCCCACAAATGCTGGAAAGGGACGCCTTCGTGCTGTCAGTGACAGCTGGGCACCTCCGCTGCCTGGTTATGTAAACGCTCCTCAACTTCATCCGTATCCACAGGAAGGAAGATGGAAAACTGTAGGAGGGGTTCGCTTCAGCCTGCAGTCCACTGGGTTCACATTTCATATGAACCTGAAGTTACAAGTACTATTACTATTTCCTTCCCCACCAAACATCTTCAATTTGATTTTAGTCTGGCTATCCCTCCAACACTCACTTCTTCCCTTCTTCTTTAGTCATTCTCCTCTCATACTTCTTACTGTCCGGATCCCGTTCTCTTTAATTAACCCTTTAGCTACGAGACTTCCTTCCAGATATGAGTAAAATCAACTGATGGTAATAAGAATTAAATAAAATATATATCGCTGAACTAAAGGGGTTTGTGGCAAGTAGTGTATTTCTTATCCCCTCACTACAAGAGGTCCTTCCTATGAGAATAATAAAATCTTGCGGGGGATAGCAAGGATAAAACAAAGTTGAGGCAGAGCTGAAGTGGAAGGGAAAGAAATGAAGTGATATGTTAGGAAGGTGAGGTTTGAGGTTAGAAATGGGAGATGAAATTAGGAAAGTGAGGTGGGATGTTAGGAAGATGAGTTGTGAGGTTAGAAAGGTGAGGGGTGTGAGGTTAGGAGGTAAGAGGTTGGGAAAGTGAGTTAGGAGGTTAAGAAGGAGGCAGGTGTGAGGTAACGAAAGTGAGTTGTGAGATTAGGAAGGTGAGGAGGATGTTCGAAAGGTGAGGGGTGTGGGGTGAGGAAAGTGGAGTTGGAGGTTAGGAAAATGAGTTGGGGGATTGGTGTGAGGTTACGAACGTGAGGTGTGAGGTGGGAAGTTAAGTTAGTGAGGTGAGAAATTAAGGAGGAGACAGCTGGAAGGTTAGAAAGGTAAGTAGATGTGAGGTTGGGAAAATTAGGCGGATGGGAGTCTAGGAAAGCGAGACAGGGTGAGGAAGGTGTGGTGGGAGGTTAGGAAGGCGAAGAGTGGGATAAAGAAAGTGGTATGAGAGGTTAAGCAGATGAGAAGAGAGTTAGGAATGTTAGGAGGATGAGGCAAAAGGTTAGGTAGGAGACTTAGCATGAGCAGGCAAGGCAGGAGGTTAAGCAGGCGAAGAAGCAGAATAGAGAGCTGAGGAAGGAGTCCTGACAGGTGAGGCAAGGAAGTTAGGCAGCTGAGACGGGAGGTTTGACAGGTATGAATTAAGATAAATAAGGTACAAAGTAAACCGGGAGGCAGGCAGGTGAGGTAACAGAGCTAAGGTGAGACAAGCTAGAGTCAAAGGTAGGAGGTGAGGCAGATGGGTAAGGCAGGAGTTACAGGATGTGAGGGGAGATTAGGAAGGTAAGGCAGGAACTTAAGCAGGTGACGGAGGAGGTTAGGCTTTGAGGAAGGAGGTTATACAGGTTAGGCAGGAGAAGAAGGAGGTTAGGCAGGCGAAGAAAAGTTAAGGATGATAAGAAAAGAGGTTAAGAAAAATGATGCAGGAGAATAAGGAAGGTGAGGCAGGAGGTTGAGGAAAGTTAGGCAGAAGGTTAAGAAAGGTAAGGCAGGAGGTTAAGGAATGTGAGGCATGAGTACAAAGGAGTACAAAGGAAAGCAAACAGCAACAGGCCTTATGGTGTTTCGAGGCTGCTTGTTACAGAGTGGACTATAAATTATGACTACGATATCTAATTCTACATGCTGAAGGATAAGGATAGTAAAGCAAGGTTAGACAGGAGGTTAAGGAAGGTACAGAGGAGTACAAAGGAAAGCAACCAGCAGAAGGCTAAGGATGGTGAAGTAGCAGGTTAAGCAAGTGAGGCAGGAGGTTAAGGAGGTGAGGCAGGAGGTTAAGGAAGTAAGGCAGAAGGTTAAGGAGGTGAGGCAGAAGGTTAAGGAGGGTAAGGCAGGAGGTTAAGGAAGGTAAGGCACGAGGTTAAGGAGGTAAGGCACGAGGTTGAAGAAGATGAGTGGGGAAGTTAGGAAGGTGCAGCGAACAGGTAAAATTAGATTAGGAAAAAGAGACAAGCAGTGAAGTTGACGGGATCGATTGACAGGTAAGAGAGGGACGTTCATAAGATGAGACAGGTAGACAGGCGAGGGGGAAGTGAGGGAGGAGGTTAAGCAGGTGGGGTAGACATGTGAGGGGGTTACGTTAGAGAATTTGTGAGGCTGGAGATTAGGCGACAGGGTGAGGGAGGGGTGGGGGTGAAGGGACAAGGGGGATGAGATATGAGAGAGAGGTGAGGGTAAAGAAGGGGTAAGAGCGTGGGTGACGTAGGGGTGAGGATCAGGGTAAGGGTGAGGGGAAGGGTGTGAGGGAGGGATGAGGGTGAGAGAGAGGTGATGGTGAGGGAGGGAGGGAGGGCTGATGGAAAGGTAAGGGGAGGGGGTGAGGGAGTGGGTGAGGGAGGGGTGGGGGTGCAGCGTTTGGGGCCACCTGGTGCAGTGAGTGGCTGAGGTCACATGAGCCACAGGCGGGCCACAGGGGTCACTGACTCCACCCACCCCTCCCTCACCCCCGAGCCTCTCACCCCACCTTCTCACCCCCCCCCACCATCCTTCCCTCCATCATCCCCTTCTTTCTCACTTCTCCCTTCGTACCCATCCCTCCCTCAACCCCTTCCTTCTCACTCCTCCCTCCCTCACCCCATTCCCTCTCACCCCTCCCTCCCTCAACCCCTTCTCTCTCACCCTTCCCTCCCTCACCCCCCTTCCTTCCCACCCCTCCCTCTCTCATCCCTCACCCCCTGCCCTCCCACCTCTCCTTCTTTACCCTCTCTATCATCCTCCCTTTCTCATTCTGCACCCTCTTACTCTTCCCTCCCTTCCTCGCTTCATCCCCTCCCCTCTCACCCCTTCCTCATTCCCTTTCCCCCTCCCATCCTTCCCTCGATCCCCCACCCATCCCTTCCTCATTCCCCCACCCTCTCCCCTCTCCGTTCTGCACCTCTCATCCCATCACCCATCCCTCCCTGATTTCCTTTCTCACTCACCAGTTTCCCTCTACCTCCCTCCGCACCCCATCTCACCCTTCCATCCCTCCCACACTCCCTCCCCTCTCTGCTCTTCCCTCGCGCCATCGCCCCTCCCTCACCACTCACCCCGTCCCCTTATCCTCAACACATCCCTCAGTCTCTGCACAGTGTGTCCAACGGTGCTCGCAGTGAACTTCTCCAGCACATCAAGTTTATGGGTCAGGCTGTTAAGTTTGTTTGTAGACTCAGTCAGCTTGTCTTCCAGGCTCTGACGTAGTTAACACATCCTGCAAACAAAGGAACGGTCCGTATTAAAGGATCCAGTGAAACTACCGGAGCAGGCTACGCAACTAATGTTACGCGGCATTCTGGAATTCAAAGTTACTGTGAAGACTTATAAGAGGAAACAGAATCAAATGTTGCTGATTAGCACCTGGAAGAGATACTGGAACAATAAATCAGTTACTTTTACAAAATCTGCTAGCAAAACAATTACAATTATGCAGTAGCTACATGTGAAGGTTTTGCTGGTGGGGGTCTTGCTGCTGTTTAAAACTGTATAGGAATGACTGCCTTACTGGTTAGTAGTGTACTTTTTTTTTTTTAAATAACAGAACGGAGGAAGGAAAAAGAAATGAATAAAAATAAAAAAAAAATCCATACACCAGATTCTGGTGTCCTCTGTTCATAAAATATCTGTAACAGTTAGACTTGAACAGCTGTGGGTTGAAATTTGGAGGGACACAACTCTGGGGATGCGAGTTCCAGAGAGATACAGTTCGGGGAATGGCAGAATTCTGATAGGCAGTTCTGCAATATGGCTGAGTGACATTCCATTTATGAGAGCTACCAGATGCCCGAGTAGCACGAGGGAAGGCATGGAGAGGTGGCACCATGGACGCAACTTCGTCTGAGTATTTGCCAAAAAAAATATCTGTAAAATAATGCAAGGGAGGCAACATTCCTTCTTACTTGCAGGGGAGGTAGTTTATTTGTAATGGCAGGGTTATTAATGATTCTAACAGCTTTATTCTGAATTTTGTCTAGTTGTCTTAATGCAACCTCTCCACATCCATTCCACAGGGGTGAGCAATATTCAAGCTGAGAGCTCACATGACTCATATAAATTATAGCTAACTGCTCATCAGCGAAGAAGTTACGGACTCTGTACAATAACCCAAGTTTCTTAGAGGCGGTTTTAGCCAGTGATCTAACATGAGAGGTCCAACTGAGGGCATTGTTAAGTGAGACGCCAAGAATTTCAATACTTTTGGAGATCGGAATATTAGTGGCACTGAAGGCAATGTACCAATCTGGTAATATCTGTCTAATAGTAAAATTGTATATATTTAATTTTACTAGCATTAAAAGAAACAAGGTTGTTTTGTCCCCATTCACTGATTGTAGATAGATCTTGATTTATGGAGATGGCTGTACTGAGCTGAGAAGCAGAGATATTAGACTTTGTAAATGGGTGTCTGAGTGTGAACGAACTATGTAGTGTTGAGTCATCTGCATATGAGTGAATGGGATTGTGAGTGACAGATAAGAGATCATTAATATGAACCAGGAATAGAGTTGGCGCCAGAACTGATCCCTGCAGCAAGCCGGCGTTAATTGAGTGGATATTGGAATATACATCATCTACTTTTACTCTTATTTTCCTGTCACTAAGATATGAAGAAATCAAAGGAACAAAAGATGTTAGTCCATAGCAAAGGAGTTTAGACAGCAGGGAACGGTACCATACTCTGTCGAAAGCTTTAGAAATATCAAGAGCTACAGCATGAGTTTCTCAATGTAGATCAATTGATTGATGGATGGTATGAGTTAAGAGATTGAGTATGTCAATGGTTGATCTTTCGTGGCCAAAACCATACTGTCTATCACTAATTAAGTTGTTGGATTCAAGATGTTTAACAATATGCTTATTAATTAAAGTTTCAAATACCTTACCAAGAAAAGATGTGACAGCTATTGGTCTGTAATCAGAGGGGTCAGAGGAACTTCCTTTCTTCGGAATTGGGTGGATATTGGCTTCTTTCCATGAATTTGGGAATAAAGAAGTACGTATGCATAGTCTGAATAATTTAGCTAGAACAGAGGCAAGTTCAGGGGAACACTTTTTCAAAACAATTGCCGGAATTCCATCTGGGCCTGGAGCTTTGTTGGTAGGTATATTGTCTAGGATGGATTTGACGTATCTTGTCTGTATTTTAAGTGGGGCAATTTCGGAAGAGTCAAGTTCCAGTACTGGGACATTCTGGCTGGTATCGTCTATGGTAGTGTTTCTGGCAAAGGTACTGGCAAAAATAACTGCTTTCCCGCGTGGGTCATTTGTAATGTTGCCATCTGAAGATTTTAGTGGGGGAATGGAAGATGACTTGTTAAAGTTATTATTGAAAGAATTAAGTGTTGACCAGAATATTCTATTGTCATTAGGGTTGTTAAGTAGTTTTGATGCTTGTTTTTGAAGAAAATTTGATTTAGCTAGATTTAATACTGCAGAGTATTTATCAGTAATCTATTACAGAGAATGGGAAGCTAACCGTTACCTGGAATGAAGAAATAAAACAATACCACAATCTGAAATATAACAACAATAAAGTCACAACACAATCATACAATACACAATTTATTATCTCCGAAAAAGTCACAGCATATGAAAATGCAATTATGTCTTACCTTTAAAGAAATGGGAGAGATATTTTACTGTAAATATTGGTGCAAGTAGAAAAAAATGTTGGGCAGTAACGGGAAGACTTGCCTGGTGTCGAATATGTAAACAAATGCTGACATAATCCTTTGTTTAATCATCTATCATTTACTGTGATAAAATAATGGATCACTGGTAAAGTAAAGAATCCTATCTTGATCCATTAATACTAAATTAGTTCTCAGACAAAAAATAAATATACGAAGAGCAAATTCCAATGGTTTTCCGAGGGTAATTCGTCTGACCTTCTGGCGGGAGACGGCGGAAGTGACTGTGCATCAGGGACAAAGAGCCTAGATCAATTTATTAAATGCATATATAGTATAAGCACAGACTAGGATATGCGCAGATAGCCTTGAGTTAATGGTCACTAGTCTTACCTGCGCCCCGTGATGGGCTGTGGATCATTGAGGGTCACTGTTAGTTAAGACCACCATTGGGATTTTTTTAATGTACCAGGGGTCACTGCTTCAGGATGTAACTTGTGTGCCTGTCCCGCATGGGAAAGTTCCTTGTCTCAGTGGAGTGAACGGAGCTGTGGCCTGATTGACTGCTGCCTACCTTAAAAGTGCCAGGCAAGGCTGCCACACCACCCCTGAACATCCACACTGTGCACTTCTCAATTTTTATGCTATGTCTAACACACTCCGTTAACTCAACTTACCCGCACATAATGTCATGTGTTGTTTATTTTCTTATTTGATTTTTCATTTTATTTACTACTTTCTCATTCAGGTTATTCAAACTGGTAGCTTATTGATAAAGTATTGTAGTATGTAACTTTTCCTTTTCAGTCTATTCCAGGTCAGTTTATCCATGCTGCATGGTGGTTTTTCTCACTTTATCCTGCAAGTTTTAACTGGAGGGTTTGGAGTCGGGGGGAGCCTTCTTGCTTTGCTATCCTTATCCTTCAACATGTAGAATTAGATCTCATTGTCATAGTCTATTCTGTAACAAACAGTCCCGAAAGGACCATAAGGTCTGTTGCTGTTTGCTTGCCTTTGTAGCCTACTCCTTTGTACTCCCACCCCCTCCCTCTGCTCCCCCTCTCTCTCACCTTTACCTCCCTCACTCCTTTCCTTACCCTCTAATCTCCACATGGGCTTCCCATCCTTCCCTCATCCCTTCCTTCCCTCATAAAGCCCCTCATCCATACACTTGTCCCTTGTCTTTCACCCTCACATACTCATATTACTTAAACTCATCCTTACCATCACTCCACTCCAGGTTACCACTCCCTCACACACACACACACACACGGAGTCAAGGAGAACAGACGTGCGCCGACAGCACTCCAGACCGAGCCAGCACGGCCAGTGGCATTACCTAAATTAGCATCTTTATATGAGTCAAGCTCTGTACCAGGTTAGACTAAATGATTTTTTATTATTAAAAAAAAAAAAAAAGAAAGTTTAAACAAGACTTGTTCAAACAGAAAAGAGAACCGAGTGGCGAAAGAATGCGATCAGTCAACTGAGGTTTGTTTAGACTACAACTGCCCCGGGGAATGTAAGTACTCTGTGCTTTTAGTATTGCAAAATGGCCACATACTTTAGTAAAGCAAATTTGGAAAAGAAAAGGGATAAAGGTAGAAAGCAAGATGATGATTTCTACCAAGAACTGGTTGAAATGGAGACTCACAATAGACTGGTTGAATGTGTACACAAACTGGAGATGGCTTTCAAGAATGAAATTGATGAAATAAAGAAACAGATGCACTTGCAAAAGGAAGAAATAGAAAAACTAAGAAGGGAGGTCAACAAGAAAGACAAAACCATCGGTGAACTAACAGTGGAACTGAGTACACTTAGGAAGAAAATGAGTGAAATGGCAAGTACAGTAGTCAATCACGAGAGTATTATGGAAGAGTTAAAAAATGATACAGAGACAATTAGGCAAGTTAGCAGCCTGATAGACCAGAGCAGTGATATTGAGGAGAAGATAATACAGGTGAATGAAGCTGTGCAAAGCTACAAAAATGATGTGGAAACCACGTATGCTGAAATGGTGAAAGTAAAGAAAGACTTAGAAACAAGGGTAGAGGAAAAAAGCATTAAAAAGGAAGTGAAAAGAATAATCCAAAACAACCGAAAGTTAGTCGGAGCTTCAGTAGATATCAACAAATCTATAGTAATCACTGGTATAGAAGAGGAAGAAGTAAAAAACAAGATCACAAGAGACAAAAAGGAGATGGCAAATGTAATGAGCTTACTGAAAGAAGTATCAGAGGAAATCTGTAGCAAAGATATAGAGGAACACAAAAGATTAGGGAAATACGAGAAAAGCAAGACAAGACCTCTAAAGGTAACTTTCCAGAGTGTAAACACTGTGGAGGAGATACTAAAAAATGCAAAGAATCTTATGGAAAAAGAGGAGTTCAAAAATGTATAGATAAAAAGATGCCTAACACAAGAGGAACTGGAATTACTGAAAGAGAAGAGGGAGGAAGCAAAAATAAAAAATGAGGGAAGATCAGAGGAGGAGAAGAACACATTTCTTTACAAAGTAATAGGATTGCAGGTACGAAAGTGGTACACAAACAGGAGGGAATAAAAAGGAGGAAGGTAGTAGAATCATGTCATGACAAGTATATAAACAAGATGATAAAGTTAGTGTACTCAAATGTGGATGGAATGTTATCTAAATTACTACAGTAGAGATGAATGATTATGTCAGAGAAAATGAACCACATATAATATGCCTAACTGAAACAAAATTAACACCAAGGATATCCAATGACATACGAAACTTAGAGGAATACAATATATGGAGAAGAGACAGAAACTTAAAAAAAGGAGGAATTATAATATTAACTAAGAAAAATCTAAAAGCCAATGAAATAAAACTAGATATACCATCACAAGTAGAACTGATTGCAGTAGAGATCGACACATCTGAAGGTAAAGTAATTGTAGCCAATTTGTACATGCCACCCAGATCAAACACATGGGAAAGAGACGAATATGAGGACCTGGCAGAGAGTACAATTCAGAGTTTAACATCATTACTACATAAAATGGAAGAGAAATCGGAAAGAATTATACTAACTGGAGATTTTAATACAAATATTAGATTGGAAAACTCTAGATATAATTAGCCAAGAAAGCTGTTGGGACCAAAAGCTCCTGAATCTCGTACAAGAGTTTTTCCTAACGCAACATGTGAGGGAAACCATCAGAATAAGAGGACTCGATGTACCTTCAGTGCTAGATCTAATATTTACTAGGCAAGAAAATGATACTGACAGTTCAATATATCACCCTCCACTCGGCAAAAGCGATCATGCAGTACTAAATTACAATTTCAGGATAGCATATGACATAGTTAACAACAATGAAAGTTACAAAAAGAGCCTAAACTATAAAAAGGGAAATTATTAAGACCTAAAGAAGTATTTCTTAGAAGTTGATTGGGAAAATGAGCTTAGAGGACAAGATTTAAATGCTGTATATATAAAATTCTGTGAATTTTATGAAATAGGAGTCCAGAAGTACATCCCACAGCACAAAGAAGCAGATAAGAAAATACAGAAATGGTTCAATACAGAATGTAAAAAATCAAAAGAAAGAAGAGATTTGCTGTGGAATAGATACAGAAGACACAATAGTGAAAGGGCATATAATAATTACAAACAGGCAAGAAACGATTATACAAGAACAAGGAGGGAAGCCCAAAAACAGTTTGAGGAGGATATAATAAATAAAAGTAGTGATCAACCAAAACTATTTTACAGCTATATCAGAAGCAAAACCAAAGTAAAAGATATAATACAATCCATTACGGACGAGGGAATCACCTATACACAAGAGAAAGATATTTGTGAAGTGCTAAATAAGAATTTCCAATTAGTTTTTACAGAAGAAAAAAATTTTGAGAGGGACTGTGTGGAACATGCATGTCCACACATACTACCAGATATACCAATATCAGAAAAAGTAATACAGGAGGAGTTAAGTAAATTAGACAGAGGAAAAGCAAGTGGTCCTGATGAAATTTCATGTTGGGTACTATGAGAATGTGCAAAGGAGTTAAGTAAACCATTATTTTTAATTTTCAAGAAATCCTTGAGTCAAGGTAAACTACCTGATATTTGGAAGAAAGCAAATATTGTCCCCTTATTCAAGAAAGGGAATAGACAAAATCCACTCAACTACCGACCAGTATCACTGACCAGTGTTGTAAGCAAGGTATTAGAAAAGCTTATAAGAAAAGCTAGGGTAAATTATCTAGAAGAACACAGTATGATAACAGAAAGACAGTTTGGTTTCAGAAAAGGAAAATCATGTGTTACTAATCTGTTGAGCTACTATGACAGAGTAACAGACACAATACAGGAAAGAGAAGGATGGGTGGACAGTATCTATTTAGATTTCAAGAAACTATTTGACACAGTACCACACCAAAGACAGTATGGAAAATGTACCATCAAGGAGGAATTTGAGGCAAACTGTTTTGTTGGATGCAAGATCTTCTCATAAAAAGAGAAATGAGAACAGCACTAAGGGGAAACTACTCATCATGGAAAGAAGTGACTAGTGGAGTACCACAGGGTTCAGTGCTGGCACCAATCATGTTTTTAGTGTATATAAATGATATAAACAGTAACACTGGAAATGAAAGCTATCTGAATATGTTTGCAGATGATGCAAAAATACAAAGGAGAATTACTAACACAGACTCTTGTAAAGAGCTACAAGAAGAATTAAATAAAC
The DNA here is from genome assembly GCF_032717465.1 of Coenobita brevimanus. Taxonomy (NCBI): domain Eukaryota; kingdom Metazoa; phylum Arthropoda; class Malacostraca; order Decapoda; family Coenobitidae; genus Coenobita; species Coenobita brevimanus. Next base: position 17,726,056 of record NC_137017.1, read on the forward strand.
TTCATGAATGGAGTAATACATGGCAAATGGAATTCAATATGGACAAGTGTCATGTAATCAAGTTTGGTAAAAGTGGAAAAAGACCTGATTGGGATTATAAGTTAGGAAATAAAACCCTACACACATCAGAAAGAGAGATGAACCTAGGTGTGATTATCAATAACAGACTATCTCCGGCTGACCATATCAGCGAGAAGGTACGGAACACGTATACACTGCTTGCAAATATGAGGATAGCATTCACATACATAAATGAAGACATGCTAAGAAGGATAATAACATCATTCATTAGACCAACCCTGGAGTATGCATCAGTAGTCTGGAGTCCTCATCTCAAAAAACACATAGACAAGATTGAAAAAGTTCAAAGGGCTGCTACAAGATGGATACCAAGCTTAAGGGACCTAAGCTACGAAGAAAGACTAATTAAACTGAATCTATCAACACTACAAGAGAGAAGGAAAAGAGGTGACATGATAATGCTATATAAATGCATATCAGGGAAGGAGAAAATAGACATAAATGATTACTTAACATATGGGGAAGCATCAGCAAGAAGACACTGCAAAAAACTGCATAAGAAGAGAGGTGATAAAGACGTAAGGAAATTCAGTTTCCCAAACAGAGCAATTGATCAATGGAATGCACTACCGAATGAAATAGTGTGTGCCAAAACAATTCACAAATTTAAGGATATGTACGATAAATATGGTTTAAGACACGGGACAGTACGAGCTTGACTCATTCCTGTAAAGATACAATTAGGAAAGATACAGTTAGGTAAGAACAATTAGGTAAGAACAAACACACACACACACACACACACACACACACACACTCCACTCACTGTATTATCTTCCTTTCACCTCCCTGCCTCTGTCTCATATATATATATATATATATATATATATATATATATATATATATATATATATATATATATATATATATATATATATATATACTGTCTGCTAACTCCCCTTCACTCCACTGTCTCTCTACCGCAACTCTTGCCTTCTTTTCTGCTCATTCTATTATTAGTTCCCTCACTGTTTGTCCAAAACATTCAGTAAAATTGCTCACTAAAGCCACACTGGATCCCCTGAGCACTTAAATAGTGACAGTCATGGTGTAAATGGTCAAGTGCACCAATGGACTGTGCACGCACCCTACTCAGCCCTCACAACCAAGTGAGTTTATGAAGGGAAACGTCACCACTGACTTAAAGTACAGTGTTGGATCCTCCTCTTAGATCAGTTCATATAAATGTTATCCACAAAACTTGTTGACGTAAAATATGTAGATAGAGTATATAACTCACACAAAACTCTTTGTAAGGTGGATTAACCCAGGACCCACCTATACCAGGTCAGCCAGCCTGCTCTGTTCGCGCAGGGGATTAATGGGGGAGTGAGGTGTAGTGACGTCAGCTTCGCCTCTCGGTCACCAGCACTGCCGCTAAGCCCAGTAGAAAAGCTTACTGTCTTATCATTTGATGAAATGAGCCTTGCTAAGCAGTGGAGCTACGATAAAGCAACAGACACACTCTATTAGCCGCACAAGAATGTACAAGTTGTCATGCTAAGAGGCTTAGCTAGTAAATGGAAACATCCAATATATTTTGCATTTGATGAATCAAATATGCATAAGATTTTGTTAGAAATAATTAAGAGTGTAGAGTCAGCAGGATACCCTGTTGTAGCAGTAGTGCATGATCTGGGACCTTGTAATATGCGGGTATGGAAAGAATTTGGTATTGATCCTATAAAAACTAAGAGGGTATCCTTCAAAAATCCATGTGCTGAAAGGGAAATATTTCTTTTTGCTGATGCGCCTCACCTGATAAAGCTCGTCCGAAACAATTTTCTTGATTCTGGTTTTGTTTTGGACAGTGGAGACTTTGTTACTGTTGCATGCATAGGGGAAATGCTCGCAAAGACTAAAACTGAGTATGGATTGGCTTATAAATTAAGTGATCTTCATCTTAACGTACATGGACAGCAACGGCAGAGTTAAGTATGCTGCACAGTTGTTGTCAAAGACCTGTTCAAAGTCTCTACAGTATTTAGGTGACAAGGGTCTTTTGGAAAGCAAGAATTGCAAAACAACTGCCGAATTTATTTCATTGGTAGATGAATGGTTTGATGTGATGAACTCGTCTATGTACAGTGACAAAAAAGAGCGTTGTGCATATGGAATGAATTTGGTAACACAGGTAAACATTTTAGATAAAATGATTGATGTCATGGAAACCATGAGAGTAGGTAACTCAAAGTCATTGTACAATTTTCAGAGAGGAATAGTTTTATCAAGCCTTTCACTTAAAAGACTGTTCCATATGTTGAGAAGTAACTACAATCTTGAATTCATAATGACCAGAAGACTGAATCAGGACTGCCTAGAACATTTCTTTGGGTGTATAAGACAAATGAGTGGACCTCAGGATCACCCGGATGCAGTCAACTTTAAATATAGACTGAGAAAGTATGTGCTGGGAAGGGATATTCAGTTGGTCAGTGAAGCAAAAAATATAAGTCTAGGAGATGAGACCGATACATGTTTGTTTGATAAGACTCTGCCAGGTGAAACCTCCAGACATGTTGATTCAAGTGACCGTGAACTGGCTCTGGAAATTTGCCTAACGAGTTTAGTATTCAAGAATTTGGAATTAGATATTGATAAGGAAAATGATGACATATCTGGAGAAATCAGTGAAGATAATGAAGTTCTCTCACCTGGAAAGGTAAATGCAGTATCTACTGGCAGTGTTATAGAAGATGAGTCCTTGTCATATATAGGTGGCTACATTGTTAGGAAATTCTCCCACAAGTATCCCCATTTAGGATATAGGGCAGAGGACTGCGGAAAAGATAAATCATGGACTGAAGTGGTTAGCAGAGGACAACTGTATATGCCATCAGAAGAGTTTTCTTCTCAGTTACATATAATGAGAGAAGTATTCAAATCTACTCAAGGTGAAGGTCTGAGGGAAGGTCCCAGATGTGTTAAGACTCTCTCCTCAGAGATAGAAAGCACTGGAATATGTTTACCATCAGACGGAGTTGAATTTTTTGCTAGAATATCAGTATTCTTTAGGATGGGACATTTAAATAAAATTATTACGTTCAACAAACAAAAGGATGCCTGTAGAAGCCTGTTAAGAAAAAAGAGCAAAATAATGTCATAAATTATCTTGTGACACAGAGCCACGGCATTAATACTGTGCTATGTTTAACCAGTACAAGCTCACATTATTATTAGACCAAATATTTTCATACTTAGGTTAGTTATTAGGATTATATTAATGTGTGTATTTTTTTTTCTCTGTAAATTATTTTGTCTTATAAGCCATGAGTAATGAACACGGTTAGTTTCAGCTTAACTGTTCATTGTGGCTGTCTCACCCTCTTACTGCATTTCCTTGTATTCAGTTTATAGAAATAAAGTCTTAATTTTATAAGTTTATTAATAACTTGTTTTTTATTACCCTTATGTTTAAAAAAATAAAAAATAAGTGATAGTAACAACAGCTGATCAAAGAGAAGTAAGAGCGTGTGGAACCTGTAACTCCCTTCACTGAGAGGAGGGGCGAAGATGACGTCACTAAGCTAGCCTGCGCGAGACGGGCTTATTCTCGTCCCCTGGCTGGCTGACCTGGTATAGGTGGGTCCTGGATTAACCAATGCAACGACTGCTACTCCAGAGAAAACTTAACAAATCATAACTGGACCAAATCAAGGAACAGCAAAAGAACTAATGCTGACAAATGTATCACTTAGTATGGCGGTGGAAATGGGTAATAAACTCGCAAAAGTAATGATGGAATAAAACTGAGAACTGTACTGAGAAATTACTACCCACCAACAGTCTTTTGATGCAGTTCATATTGTATTACATCATCTGTTAGCAGAGCATATCGAATTAACCTCTTCACCTTCATGACGTACTTTCAGATTGTATACGACCTGTTTACATATTATTTTATTGAGCTTACGGAAGGTATTACAACAGGAAGGGTTGAATATAGTCGTAGTTAACCCCTGCACTACCGGAGATTGCTTCTAAACTCAATAAAATCATCCAGAAGTAGTAAGAATATATCAGTAAAAGAAGGAGAAACATTAATTTTTACCTTTTGTCTTCTAATTACATGGCACCGTCTGGCGTATCCACAATTATTTCAATGGGCTTTAAAAATAAGAGAAGGAAAGAAAAGAGTCTGTTCCTTCTTATCAAAGCTGTATCACCTTCACTCCCCCAACCCTCTCCTTTCATCCACTTGACCATCACTGTTTCCTTCTCCTCCAGTCATTCTGTTTTTACTCCTCCCTCCTGTTTACACTGCTTTCACTATCCCTCTTTCGTCTCCTCCACTCACTCTGCCCTCACTTTCCCTCACCATTCTCACTCCGCTTTTCCCCCACTCGCTCAAATCTCTTACTTAATGTTACTTTCCTTTTCAGGTTGATGGTGTAGAATAAAATTTCCTTTCCCACTTTTGTGTGAAATTTCCATGACAGTTTTCCTATGGTGCATGGCGGTCCTTCTCACTATTTCCTGCCTGCTTCGGCTGGAGGGTTTGATGGAGGGGGGGAGCCTTCCTGCTTTCTTATCCTTGTCTTTAACTAATAGAATGGTTTTTCTTAGTTATAACCTTCCCAATAGCAAACAGCCACGAAAGGACCAACAGGTCAGTTGCTGTTAGTTTTTCTTTGTACTCCCTTTGTACTTTCACACATTCCGTAGTCCAGGCGACTGGGATAAACTCAGGTCCAGTACCAAGCAGACGTTCGACCAGTGAGAAATATAACGAGTTAATAAATATAATACACGGAGGCCAAGATAGATATATTCCTTCAAAACCGTTTAGAACTAATAATTCAGAACCAAGATGGTTAAACAACATTAAAATCTCTCATAGGCCAAAGGAAAGGAATATATAGAAAAATAAAACGTGGAGAGAAACACTTACGTAACCGGTACGCGATTTTGAACAGAGAAATGAAGAAAGAGATACAGAAAGCAAAGAGAAGTTATGAAATTAAGGTTGCTAGAGAATCGAAAGAAAACCCTAAGGGTTTTTATCAAATGTACCGTACGAAAAAAAAAAAAAAAAAAAAAAAAAGATAGGATAGGACCTCTCAGAACAGAATCAGGTGACATTACCAGTGAAGATAAAGAAATGTGCTCCATCCTAAATAATAATTTCATATCAATATTTACCAAGGAATATGTTGACCTGGTCCCTCAAGCAGCAAATATTTACGATGATAATACGGAAAATATTCTTAGTAAAATAACCATTAGTAAGGAGGACGTATTGAAAGAAATTAAGTTAAAACCTCAAAAATCGCAAGGTCCGGACGATATATATGCAAAAATTATAAAAGAAACCAAAGAAGAATTATGTCAGCCACTTTTAAAGTTATTTAATGACTCTTTAAGTTCAGGAGAAGTTCCCGAGGCGTGGAAGACCGCAGATGTAGTGCCCATCTTTAAAATGGGTGATAAATCAGCTGCGTCGAATTATCGTCCGATAAGTCTAACGTCAATAGTAGGAAAAATGTTAGTCAATTTTGGCAAATAAGATTAGAGATCTCTTAGAAAGATTTAATCTTATAAACGAAAGTCAGCACGGATTCAGGCAAGGACGATCCTGCCTCACAAAATTGTCATCCTACTCGGAGATCTATGAGGCAGTAGATAGCGATAAAGCTTACGATATTATTTATCTGGACTTTAGTAAAAATTTAGATAGGGTCCCACACGAAAGGTTAGTTAGAAAGGCTCGAGCACACGGTATAGACGGCGATATCTTAAAATGGATAGAGTCCTGGCTGAAAGGACGAAAGCAGAGAGTATTAATAAATGGAACTAAGTCGGACTGGGGATTAGTAACTAGCGGTGTACCACAGGGTTCAGTACTCTGTCCCTTATTATATACATATATATATATATATATATATATATATATATATATATATATATATATATATATATATATATATATATATATGATCTAGACTTAGGAGTCACTTCCAGCATCAGCATATTTGCCGACGATACGAAAATAGGGCGTGTCATTAACTCGACTGACGATTGCCATAACTAACAAAAGGACCTCGATATATAGTCCAAATGGTCTAAAATTTGGCAAATGGAATTTAACGTTGAAAAATGTAAAGTACTTAACGTAGGCAAGACCATTGGAGATACTAAATACAGGGTAGATAACAAAGAAATTAGCAAATCGGAATGCGAGAGAGATCTAGGAGTTATGGTTAGTAACGACCTCAAACCAAGTCAAAAGTGTATTAATGCGAGAAATAAAGCAGATAGAGTCCTATGATTTATTTCGAGAAGCGTAAGCAACAGGTCATCAAAAGTAATACCGCAACTTTATCTGGCATTAGTAAGGCCACATTTAGACTACGTAGTACAATTTTGGTGTCCTTACTATAGAATGGATATTAACTCGTTAGAAAATGTACGGAGAAGAATGACAAAAATGATACATGATGTTTGGAACCTGTCGTATGAAGACAAACTGAAAAGACTAAGTCTACACTCGCTAGAGAGGCGTAGAGTAAGGGGAGACTTAACTGAAGTGTTTAAGTGGATGAAGGGTATAAATTAGGGAGATATTAGCAAGGTACTTAAAGTGAGCATACAGGATAGAACTAGAAGTAATGGTTTTAAACTCGAAAAATTCAGTTTCAGTAAGGAAATAGGTAGAAATTGATTTGGTAATAGAGTAGTAGACGAATGGAATAAGCTACCTAGCAAAGCAGTTGCTGCCTCTTCCACTGAGAGTTTCAAGCTTAGCATATGACAAATAAGCATATGACAAATAAGGGGTGGGTATAGAAAAAAATCTTATAACCAACACTAATTCATATTTTTTCCTTTTCAGGTTACACTACGATAGTCTCTATTCTTTTTTCACACTTTCCTATAAAATGTCCAACCCAGTTTTTCTATACGGCGTGGTGTTCTTTCTGACTTTTTCCTGCCGGCATTGTGGTAGGTCTCCATATTATAATTGCAAATCATACTAGATAGATAGATAAATAGATAGATAGAGAGACAGATAGAAGCAGGAAGTCAAATGATGAGAAGGTGTTATGTCTGCGAGAATCGAGCAGTGCTAAGCATGCTTACACACTCTTAACACTGAGGAAAGCTGACGACAGCGGCCAGTAAGGAGATGATGCAGTTAGCTGTCAGCAGTCCTCTCGTGAGAAAGATCTAGTCCACCCACGAGGAACACATGTGACACACCCCTGCTATACCAGAATTTAGGAAAGAGAGCTCAGACGGAGATTAGCCACCGAACAGGCTAGACAGAAGGAGACAAGCGACCCTATAGAGAGGTCGAGACGGAGATTAGCCACCGAACAGGCTAGACAGAAGGAGACAAGCGACCCTATAGAGAGGTCGAGACGGAGATTAGCTTTAGAATAGAGAGAGAGAGAGAGATAGCGAGACAGGGAGGTAGCTACCCAGGACTTATACTATTATACCTGTTTAATATTTCCAAGACAAATAAAAATAGTCCCATACTATTCTTTACCTCTCCCGTCACTACATGACATCTGGTGGGGAAACTACTACAAGATATAAAGGCCGCTCGACCACAAGTCTAAAATATACGCCTCTACAAGCAAATACAAAGTCGCTGCTTTATGATACAAAGTCTTTATGACATTTGGTAGCAGCGAACGTATACGAACCTCGTCTACGAATCAACATTAAATTCCTACAAAATATCAAGATTGACAACAACCAACAATATCAGCTCCTGCCCCTCCGTCTCCCAGTTAATTACTCTGATGCAGATGTCAAGAGATCACTCGACGCCTTGGATGTAGATTATCGACATACCAGAAAATCTTCGGACATCGTCTCGAATTAAAAGCAAATTTCTACAAAAGCAACCGAGACTACAAGGTTAGCTTCAGTTCTACAAAGTCTACAGCCATCTACAATCAACTACAGCCATCTACAATCAACTACAATTAACAACTCTACGTCGTCTGTATAATCTTCTACACGCACCTACAAGTAGCGGCAGTCTTCATCCCACAACGAATAAATCACTAGAGAAAAGGACAGAGAAAACTTCCACATAGAATAAAGGGAACAAACAAACGAAGAGTGAGACACGATTTACAACTCATCTTACTCACTCGTCTTCACTCAAGTTACTCATCGCTACTCATTCACTCACCACAGCTACCAGTGTGGGAAGTTGAGGTCATCATGCGTGCTTGCTGAACAGACGCCACGTCAGTCAACACACCACCTGCACCACCACTCACACCATTTCCCACCACGGTAAAAATTAGTAAGTTACATAATTACTTCATTTATACAATACACAGTGATAGACAATAAGCTTCTGCACAAACATATAAAAAACGTGCTGTATAGTTACAGTTTAAATACACATACTTACTTCAGTTATCTGCATAACTCAAACACTAAATAATCACCAACAATAAATATTCTACACTGTATATATTCATTCATCTATTATAACATTTATTTACTACCAACGAGTGTTACCATTTATACCTACGTAAAATACGTGTTTCATACATACAACTATACATTAATTATATCTACAAAGTAATAAAGAAAATATACCATCACAGTTACTCAGTGAGCAATTAAAAGAACTGTATTTAACATTTATTAATTAAAGCTACCTAGTGGAAACATACAAATTAAGTTACAAGGTAAACTAGAAAAAAAAAAAAAAAAAAAATGGCCAACACAAATGCCGTTAGCAAGAGTGAACATCTTCAACACAATCGTGAAGACAATGATTTCCACACAGTGCTGACACACATATTACTCACGAAAGGTACAGGTGAACAAGTCAGTGTGTATAGTTAATACTGTATATATGTATATATATTTTTTTTTTTATATAAAATAACAAAATATGGGACTATATAATATCATTTTCAGTAATATCTGTGCAATATAAACTAAACTTTAAAAAAGTATCTCAAGGAAATTAGCCAGTAATTATGTAACCATGAACAACATGGAAAAAAGTGTACACAAGCAAAGAAAAACAAATACCACATAAACTACAAACGAAAAAGCAAATTGTGTCTCCACAAACAAGTGGCATGACACATCATCACTATCATCGACCGCAGCATATGTTAGGACTGCAGTTATTACGATTATGTTACTCCATATTATAATTATGTAACAGTTGCATTAACAAGATGTAACTTTTATGTAACTTTAACTACAATTATGTACCTACAAACGATATGTAACAATTATGTAACGACAAAACAGTTGCATTAACAAGATGTAACTTTTATGTACCTTTAACTACAATTATAAGGCCAAGACACATATGTAATAGTTGCATTAACAAAATGTAACTACAATTATAAGGCCAACACAATTATGTAGTACCACAATGTTAGTACAATATTATAAGTCATACAATTATAGCACAATTCTGTATTACCAGTATCATCATACAAGTTAGGTGAAATATTAGACATTACTAAAATGATAACTCAAATATGTAATGTATAACCTAGCAGTATTACCATTGCACAATTATATGCGTACGTCTGTTGTACATGCACGTCTTACAAAGTGTTATACAACAATCATTGCATTTATTCCAATATGTATTCAACTTATTTAAAATGTAATATTACTGAATAATCACTATTTACTATGAATAATATATGTATACAATATTCATACAATTATGTTACTTTACAATATTATGTATTTCACTTAATTAGCTTATAAGTTCATTATAATGTATATATAATATGTATTAATATGTTATGACTATTAAATGTCGATGGTACGCCATTTTGCGCGGCAGAGCAATGTGGTAGGTCTCCATATTATAATTGCAAATCATACTAGATAGATAGATAAATAGATAGATAGAGAGACAGATAGAAGCAGGAAGTCAAATGATGAGAAGGTGTTATGTCTGCGAGAATCGAGCAGTGCTAAGCATGCTTACACACTCTTAACACTGAGGAAAGCTGACGACAGCGGCCAGTAAGGAGATGATGCAGTTAGCTGTCAGCAGTCCTCTCGTGAGAAAGATCTAGTCCACCCACGAGGAACACATGTGACACACCCCTGCTATACCAGAATTTAGGAAAGAGAGCTCAGACGGAGATTAGCCACCGAACAGGCTAGACAGAAGGAGACAAGCGACCCTAGAGAGAGGTCGAGACGGAGATTAGCTTTAGAACAGAGAGAGAGAGAGAGATAGCGAGACAGGGAGGTAGCTACCCAGGACTTATACTATTATACCTGTTTAATATTTCCAAGACAAATAAAAATAGTCCCATACTATTCTTTACCTCTCCCGTCACTACATGACATCTGGTGGGGAAACTACTACAAGATATAAAAGCCGCTCGACCACAAGTCTAAAATATACTTCTCTACAATTAACTATAAAGTCTTTGGAGGGCGAGGGAGAGCCTTCATCTTTGCTGTCCTTATCTCATTCTAGTAGTTCAGTTACTCTTCTAGGAGCTGCCTAGCATGGGCCAATCGGCCTACTGCAGTTATCCCCTCTTCTTATGTTCTTATGTTCTTATGTTCTCTCCCCCTATTCCTTCGATTTTTACTTTATAACTTTCTCTTACACGTAGTTTATAAAGAAAGTATTATAGAATGTAACTTTTCCTTTTCATTCTTTCCTATGAAATTTCCATGTCATTTTTTCCACTCTGCATGGTGGTCTTTCTCACTTTATCCTGCCTGTTTTAACTGGAGGGTTTGGAGGTGGGGGGAGCCTTGTCGCTTTACCATCCTTATCCTTCAGCATGTAGAGTTAGATCTTGTAGTCATAGTCTACTCTGTAACAAGCAGCCTCAAAAGGACCATAAGGTCTGTTGCTGTTTGCCTTCCTTTGTATTCCTTTGATTGTTCTCTCTCTCTCTCTCTCTCTCTCTCTCTCTCTCTCTCTCTCTCTCTCTCTCTCTCTCTCTCTCTCTCTTTCTCTCCTTATTTCTTTCCTTCTTTTTTCTTCATCCTGTCTCCTACCTCCTTCACTTTCACTCTCCTTTCTCAGGTTCCAACCCCCTCTTCTTTTCACTCTTCTCTCATTCTTTTTTCTTCCCCGTTTGCCTACCCTCTCCTTCCCCTTATCTCACCTCGTTCTGCCTCTCCTTCTTCCTACATCTTGCCTCCTCCCTCTCCTTTTCACCCTTCCCCCCCCCCCTCCCTTCATCATTTGTTTCCTACACCTCTTGCCCTTCCTCTCTCCTTTCAGCAAATCTCTCTCCCTTCTCATTCCCCATCCCCCTATCCTTTTCCTCACATTTCCCCCTTTCCCATCATCCCACTTAGCCCTCTTCTTACCCCCTCCCACACCGCCCCACCCTGCCCCGCCCTCCCCCAAAAACCCGCCCAGCCCTTGCCCCATGCCCCCGTGGGAACTACTGCGGGCTATTAATTAAACACCCACCCTGAACCCGTTCCCCGCCAAGCCAGCCCACAGGTCCACATACCCACCTGTCTCCACCCTCCCTCATCCACCACTCCCTCTAGCTCCCACACCCTCCATATGGCCTCAGAATCCCTTATCAAACGCGTATGTAATCCCTTGACCACCTAATCCCATTTTCTTTCATCCCTACGAGGCGGGTTTTTGTGATGGGGGGGGGGATGTTTTTGTTTTGGTCTGGCTAAGGTGGATGCGGTTGCCTCCGTCTCGCACTTTCTCGCCCACCGACCTCGATGACTGAACAAAATATTGACCACACACACACACACACACACACACACACACACACACACACACACACACACACACACACACACACACACACACACACACACACACACACACACACACACACACACACACACACACACACACACACACACACACACACACACACACACACACCACAGAGAGAGAGAGAGAGAGAGAGAGAGAGAGAGAGAGAGAGAGAGAGAGAATTTATACTGATTTATTACCCTTAATCCATCCTGTGGGTCACTTAGACGCAAATAATGGCCTAGGACAGGACTCCAAAAATGTGCTGAGAAAATTACAGTAAAAGACTAATTTTAAATGCAAAGCGAATTCTTAACATTATGTATATCGCCTAACATCTCCAAAATTTCTCGGAATCTGTTGCATGGTTGTAATTTACCCACAGTAAGTAAAGCCTTATTCTTGACTCAAAATGTATGTAAAATTATCATTATGTACAATATATTGAACATCGCCACAAGATTAGTGATATTGAGATCTCTAAATTCTTTTATGATTTCACAACACAGTGCATAAATGTCACGGTGTGGAAGAGACAGTTTGTTGGAGTTTACGAGTACATCTGATGTCGACGCTGACGAGTTCTGTTTCAAGCCAGATATTTACAGCCTAACCTAAGCTTTGCAGTGTTGGCATGAAGGAGTCTACTGATTCTCTTGGAGGATCCATCAATGTCAGGCTCCTTTGTCCACCAGCATTGTTGGTAAACTGACAGATAAATGTCCACTTTGGCATCTCGTACGTCCAAGAAAATACTGTTGTTATTTTCCTGGTCTGTCTTCAAACTGTTGACTGAGAAACCAAAGTGCTTCTCTGGCCAGAAGTTTTACCCAGCTTATCTGCTCAGTTATATGTGTGTGTGTGTGTGTGTGTGTGTGTGTGTGTGTGTGTGTGTGTGTGTGTCTGTGTCTGTGTGTGTGTGTGTGTGTGTGTGTGTGTGTGTGTGTGTGTGTGTGTCTGTGTCTGTGTCTGTGTGTGTGTCTGTGTGTTTGTTTGTGTGTGTGTGTGTGTGTGTGTGTGTGTGTGTGTGTGTGTGTGTGTGTGTGTGTGTGTGTGTGTGTGTGTGTGTGAGAGAGAGAGAGAGAGAGAGAGAGAGAGAGAGAGATAAACAACAAAGAGTAATCTGGTTGAAGAGTACACCTGCTCTCAGCTAATATGGAGTACTGAGCAAGTCAGGGAAGTGTTGTTAAATGAAGTACAGTACCTTTTATCTCATTCAGTCCTGTTTTTTTTTTCTTTTTCTTTTTTTCTTTTTTTACCTGAAATAAATATAATGTACCATGGGCAGTACATGTGTTATCTTATCATTCAAGCCTCCGAAATTCTTGTGCAAATTTGTAAAGCACTCTTCACTTGAGAGAGAGAGAGAGAGAGAGAGAGAGAGAGAGAGAGAGAGAGGGAGGGAGGGAGAGGCAGTGAGGCGAGGCAGGGGTGACAAGGGGTCAGGTGGCGGAGGTGGTGGGAAAAAAAGACAAGTAAAAAAGAAAAAATGGAATGATAGGTGAGAATGTGGTGAGGTGATTGAAGGTGATGAGACGCTGAAGGAAGGAAGAAGAAACGTAACAGAGTAAGCTATACAGAAATAAGGAAAGACTGGTGAACGACGATAATAAAATGACAGGTGAGAAGGATGAAGAAAATGGAGAGAGGTAGAAATGTGCACGAAGAGGAACGATAGACTAATATAAATGAAAACGAGGAAGCGAATTGGCATGAAAAAATGATGGATGTTGAGGAAATGATGTTGAAGACGAAGCGTTAAATTAGAAAAGAAATGGAACAACCGACTACCATAATGGAAAAATAGGAGAAGGAAAATGAGAATAATGTGATGGTTAAAAATGCGATGGAAAGAATGAATAGGATAATGAGACGCTGAAATAAGGAAGGAATGGAACAATGGACTGAAAAATAGAGAAAATGCTAAAAAAAAAAAAAAAAAAAACTTTGATGGGTGTGAATGTAAGAAGGATGAAGAAGACAAGGTGTTTAAATGAAGAAAAGAAGAGAAGGAAAAAGAAGAAGAGGAAGAGACGGGGAAGGAGGAAGAGGAGGAGGAAGAAGGAGAAGCGGAAGGGTAGAGTGAAATGAAGCAAAAAGAGGAAGGATAGGAGCATGAAGAAAAATAGTATAATAGGTGAGATTGTGGTGAGGTAGATCAAGGAGATGATAGATTTAACCAAGGATGAAAAACAAGTGAAGCGGTGAACAAAACAGAGAAAAATAAGGAAGGAAGGAAGAGAGAGAGAGAGAGAGAGAGAGAGAGAGAGAGATGAGACGTGGTTCACAATGCAGAGAGAAAGATTAGGAAAACGGCGAAATGCTGAAAGAATTAGGAGACAGAGAAATGAAACAGAATAAAACAAAAATAAAACAAAAAAAGAAACATAAATGTGGAGAGAAGACCAGAAAGTGGAAAGTGAAGCTTGAAAAATGAATGAGACAACTGAAAAACGCATGAAACTGGATGAGGGAAGGATGAAGGGGAGAATGAAGTGGGATTATAGGGTAATGTGTGCTGACGAACGGGAGACTGGCCGGCAGGCAGGCAGGGTGGAGGGAGGCAGGGAGGGGAAGGTGGGGTGAGGTATGCTGGAAGGGTGGAGTGAGGTAGGCAGGGAGGGTGGAGTGAGACAGGCAGGAAGGGTACAGTGAGGCAGGCAGGGGTGGAGTGAGGCAGGGAGGATGGAGTAAGGCAGACAGGGTGGGTGGTGTGAGTCAGGCAGAGAGGGTGGAGTGAGACAGGGAGGGAGAATAGAGTGAGGCAAAGAGGGTGGACTAAGGTAGCAGGAAGGGAAGAGTGAGGCAGACATCGGAGGGTGGAGCAAGTCAGGCAGGGAGGGTGGAGTGAGGGAGACAGGATGAGGCAGGAAGGGTAGGGCGAGGCAGTTAGGGAGGGTGAGTGGTGTATCCAGGTAGCCTAAGGTAACGTAGTAAATGCCTCTCATACCAGTCTCAGTCATGACCTCTACCACCCTCTGTACCTCCACTCTCCTCTCCCTCCACCCTCTTTACCTCCACCCCTCTCTCCCTCCACCCTCTGTACCTCCACCCCTCTCTCCCTCCACCCTCTGTACCTCCACCCCTCTATCCCTCCACCCTCTGTATCTCCACCCCTCTATCCCTCCACCCTCTGTACCTCCACCCCTCTCTCCCTCCACCCTCTGTACCTCCACCCCTCTCTCCCTCCACCCTCTGTACCTCCACCCCTCTATCCCTCCACCCTCTTTACCTCCACGCCTCTCTCCCTCCACCCTCTTTACCTCCACTCTTCACTATCTCCATCAACCCTCTTTAACTCCCCCTTCATTCTCTCTATCCACCCTCTTTATCTCCCCTCCCCCTCTTTCTCTATCCACTCTCTTTACTTCCCTCCTCCTCTTTCTATATCCACCCTCTTTTCCTTCCCCCCCTTCACTCCTTCTATCCACCCTTACCTCCCTCTCTCTTCTCTCTCTATCCACCACCCTTTTTACCTCCCCTTACTTCATTCTGTCCTCTAACACCCTCTTCCCCTCCTCTCTCTCTCTATCCACCCCATTACCTCCCCGTCTTTCTCTCTATCCACCCCATCACCTCCCCGTCTTTCTCTCTATCCACCCCATCACCTCCCCGTCTTTCTCTCTATCCACCCCATCACCTCCCCGTCTTTCTCTCTATCCACCCCATCACCTCCCCGTCTTTCTCTCTATCCACCCCATCACCTCCCCTTCCGTCTCTCTATCCACCCCATCACTTCCCTTTCCTTCTCTTTCTCTTCAACCACTCTCTTTACCTCCCCCCCTCATCCTCTCCATCCACTTCCATCACCTTCCTTTCCATTTCTCTCTCTCTCTCTCTCTCTCTCTCTCTCTCTCTCTCTCTCTCTCTCTCTCTCTCTCTCTCTCTCTCTCTCTCTCTCTCTCTAACACACACACACACGACATCCTTTCTTTCCCATCCTGTCCTTTCTCCTACACTACCCACTCTCATACACTAACCTCAGTCCCTCCCAGCTATGCTCTTTTTCCCACACTATCCTCTCCCCCACACTATCCTCTTTCCCACACTCTTCTTTCTCCCACACTCTTCTCTCTCCCACACTCTTCTCTCTCCCACACTATCCTCTCTCCCACGCTCCTCTCTCTCCCATGGTCTCTCCCATATTAGCCTCTCACACTATCTTCACTTACACCATTCTCTCTCTCTCTCTCTCTCTCTCTCTCTCTCTCTCTCTCTCTCTCTCTCTCTCTCTCTCTCTCTCTCACACACACACACACACACACTATCCTCACCTCCACACCGTCCTCTTCCACACTATCCTATCTCTCTCACGTTCTCTTCCCTCTTGATATGATAAGTAAAGAATGACTATGGTTGAAAAATCAGGCATTTTTTCATTGTAAATTTAGCCATGAAGGAATTATTGTAGTTTTGCTTGCCTAACCCTTTTTTTTTTGGGGGGGGGGAGTTACGTCTATGAGTATTTCATATTGTTTTTATTTCCTGTGTGCCTTTGTTCTTTTCATTATATTAACAAGTAGCTGTGCCAAGGCACAGCAAACCTGTCCCCTGCAGTCATTTTAATGCTGACGTATAAAACATAACAGGATATCTAGTCAAATATGTCAAATATCAAATTTGGAGTAAATCGGGTGAAATTTATGCCCATTTGAAATTTTAGGCCCAACCCACATGACACTGACCCCCTACCGCTAACTAGGGGGTGACCCCATGATATGAGAGGCATGTTATAGGATGCAGATTTGAAAAATGCACCTTTATGTTTTGGTTTCATGTCGATATGACGAATCTGAAAGGAGTTATGGAGAAAAACGATTTTCCTTTTACATTTATTGGTCCTACAACCTGGCCTTGGCCCAATTTGGCCCAGAATTTAAGCAGGTGATCAGGTCATAGCTCATCATCCCTGTACTTTTAGTCAAAATAGCACTGGTAGTTTTCGTGTAAAGTTGTTAACAGGCAGACAGACAGACAGAAAAACAAACAAACAGACAAACCAAGTGAAAACAATATCCGCCTTTTTAATTATTTCAGCAAAACGCTTTGGTTGTTGTTAGCACGTATATGAAAATGTTATTACCGGTATTATTTTGAGCTTTTTTTTTTTTTTTTTTTTTTTGTATGTTCGAGATTATGGTCAAACCTGTCAGATATTTGAGCAAGGATGTTGTGATTTCTCCACTGAGGGAACATGTACGGCAGGCGTACGGGTGTGAGTGCTGGAGAGTCGGGAGCAAAGTGTTTACATAGCATTTTCACCTCGTCTTCTCACTCTCCTCTGCTTGCTGATATTCCGAAGCTGAGGCACTTGGTATGTTTCGCTCCCTCTTTGATACGATGCTTCAAGGAGGAAAGTGTTGGACATGTTCTAAGTGTGACATAGAGGCAGTGGAATACCAGTGGAACTTTTATCTCTAAAGGCCCCATTCTCGTCGGTTAAGGAAGCTCCCAAACACCTTTTCCCAAGTTATAAATTTTGTTTACTACACTTTTCTCTCCTCTTTTGTGTTATATAAATCCTTCTAATATCGTCATCCTCTGTATAAATAACGCATAAAAATATATTAATCAGCGATATCCAAATACAAATCGTTTCAGAAGGTGTGATAGGGTCCCTCCTTAAGCGACGTGAATACGGGCCCATGTGATCTCGCTGTTCAAGGTCATTCAAGACAGAGACGATGCAGTCTTGTTCACTGAGCGGATCAGTGCATCAAGAACTGAACAAAAAGTTGGTGATGAACATTCATTCCTTCACTACGAAGAGGAATTATTTATCTTATTCCTCCCAAGGCATAAGAATCTTTGCATCTCAATACTTGCTACCGCCACACGATTTTATTCACTTCACAGTAACTTTAAATTTCAGAATGCCGTTGAACATTATTTGCATAGCCTGCTCCGGTAATTTCACTGGATCCTTTTGTACGGACCTCTCCTTTGTTTGCAGGGTGTGCACACTACGTCAAAGCCTGGAAGACAAGCTGACCGAGGCTACAAACAAAATTAACAGCCTGACCCATAAAGTAGATGTGCTGGAGGAGGTCACTGCGAGTAACGTTGGACACACTGTATGGGAAACTGCCACTGCTCGGTCAACTGCTGTCCAGGTTGACCATCCTCTTCCTGCTGTAGTAACTTCTCCCCGCTCCATACAGAATGAGTTCCAGCCAGTGCAGAATGGTGCAAGGCTTGTGAGGAAAAGGAGCATCATTCCGGTAACCACATACAATAAATTTCACATTCTCGCAGAAGTAGAAGAAGAGCCCCATGAGGCATGGGTTGTAGGGGACTCCATCATCAGTGGTCAGTTGGTGGAATTTTGTGGCAGGACACCCTCTAAAGTCTAAATGAAAGCATTTCTGTATTCCTGGTGCAGGAGTCGATGATGTAACAGAGGCTGTGGATGGCGTTTTTGAGAATGCAGAAAATGACAGCCTTGTTATCATTCATACAGGTACCAGTGATACTGTCCGAACCCAATTAGAGGAGCTGATGGAGAAATATAGAAAGATGATCCAATGCTACAAGGAGAAAACTAACAATACCTGTATTTTAATCTCAGGCATACTCCCAAGGATTGAAGCAGGGAATGCCTTCTTCAGTAAGGTGTTTAGTATAAATGACAGGGTCAAGTCACTTTGCTTACAGGAAGGAATTGAGTTCATCGACACGCGGAACCAGTTTTATGAGCAGTGAACACTATTTGCGAATGCTGGATTACACTTGAGTGCCATTGCTTCTGCCAGTCTTGGTCATTTGCTTCGTGATGCAATAAGTTTTCTCTGGAGACAAAACGAGCATCACGGGAGGCAAACATAGACATGCGATCCCGTAAATTAATGCGTAATGGAGGTTCACATCATCATAAAGATAAACACATTAAAACTCCAGGTAAATGTGCGTAGTCTGTGTAATAAATTTCTAGACTTAGAGGCCCTTGCCTATACTGAAGTTATGACATAATTGGTATAACAGAGTAATGGCTGAACAGTGAGCAAAAAGATTATCTAGCAGAGTTTAATTTACTAGGATAGCACATTTTCAGTAGTGAAAGGACGAATAGAGCAAGGGGCTGTGTTGTTCTGTATTAAATCAGGATTTCATCTAGTCCTAATTACAAAGCCATGTATTGAAAACATTGACACTATATTCAGCTTAGAAACAACTCTTGTCATTAAGTCACTATCTATCTATCTATTGCCAGATGCCTTAATTCCGTAAGGGGTGGCCACAAACAAATCGCCTCCATGTCGCCCTGTCCCCCGCCATTTCATTGTCCTGCTCCCAGCTCACACTCCCATCTCTCATATACCTCTCCACTCCATCCCTCCATCTCATCCTTGGCCTCCCCCTCCCTCTCCCCCCCTCCACCTCACTCACATACACTCTTCTCGTCAGTCTCTCACTCTCCGTCCTCTCCACGTGGCCAAACCACCTCAGTGTGTTTCTCCTAATGCTTCCTATCACATCCACATCCACATCACAATGCTCCTTCACATCCTCATTTGTCAGTCTGTTATGCTTGGCCTAATTTACTGTCCATTGAGTCAGCCATTCAACATCGACAATGAAATCTAAAATTAAATTGGCAAAATATTTCGTATGTAAAGCACCATAATATTTAGTGACTTTAATTTACCAGTTCCGAAATGGGGAGAAACCCTAACCTTGCACACAGGGTTAGATATACATATAAATGTGCAGGGAAGTTCATTGTATCAGTTTGTAAATTATCTGACATGTGGAGCTAATGTCCTAGACCTTGTCTTAGCCACATCAGAAAATTTAGTAAGTAACGTTACTGTAGGAGCAGACTTTAGTGATCATCGCATAGTTACATTTAACATTAAATTCAGTGAAGATAATGTCAGGACCAGCTGTGAGAAGTGCCTGACTACAAGAGAGCATATTTTAATAAATTATGGGTAATTGTAGGTGCAGGTGACTGACATCCCATTATCAAAACATTAGATATCAATGATGAATGGAAATTTTTTACAGAAACTCTTAACAGTGCTGTCAGGTTATGTATTCCAATGCACAACAGAAGGTCTGCCAAAAATTCTAAACCTAATTGGTGGAACTCTGATATTAAACACTGTCTGGTAGCAAATGATATTGCATATAAAAATTATAATACCACAAAGGGTCAGAGTGTTAAAAAAAAAAAAAATAAGATGCTGTTCAACATAAATCCAAAAAATTAATTACATGCAGTAAGAAAAACCTTGAGGCACATATTGCCAGTATCAGTTAATCAAATCCCCCCAGTTTTTTCAGTTACATAAGAAGCAGATAGGTAATAACTCCAACAATCGGGCCCTTAATCACAGATAACGGAGAGCACAATGATGATGAAACTAAGATGGCAAAAATTCTTTACACTTTCTTCGCATTGGTATTTACAGTAGAAAATATACATATGATTCGTCCAATTTCCCCAGTGCCTATAGAAGAAGACAACATAATCAATGATATTACAGTTAATGAATGCGATGTATATACTACTTGCAATTAGCAATTTATAAGAGAATAATACACCAGGACCAGACAAAATATTTCCATGCATATTAAAGGCTCTACAGATTGAAATTTCAAAGCCTTTATCTGAAATTTTCAACTTATCACTGAAAAGCAGTGAGGTGCCAAAGAATGGAAGCTTGCAAAAAGGGCAACAGAGCACAACCAGAAAACTACCTCTCAATTAGTTTAACATCAGTGGTTTGCAAATTGCTTGACACAATTATCAGAGGCAAATTTCTGAAACAGTGAGAAACAAATAATCTCATCAAAGATTCACAACATGGTTTTCGGAATAATTAGTCTTGCCTCACAAATCTGTACGACTTTTTCAACGACATATTGAACATGTGCAATAAGTATAAATCTGTTGACGTTGTCTACCTCCATTTTCAAAGGGCTTTTGACAAAGTTTCACACAAAAGACTCGTTCAGAAGCTAAAGGCACATGGGTTCAGTAGCAGTGTGGTTGTGTGGATTGAAGACAAAAGCAAAGAGTAGTAATAAATGAAAAAGTGTCAGACTGGATAAACGTTACAAGTGGAGTGTCACAGGGTTCAGTGTTAGGTCCTATTCTTTTTTTAAAATACATAAATGATACTGATGAAAGATTATGTTGTAAGATTTCAAAATTTGCTGATGACACTAAAATAGGTAGTGGAGCAGATACTGCTTTGCAGAGGCAGGCAGTTCAGAGAGATGTTGATCAGCTGTTTAACTGGGCCAAATATGGCAAGTGTGTTTTAATTTTAACAAATGTCAAGCTCTAAACATTGGCAGTAAAAATATAAGAGATAGTTATAACATAAATGATATCTAACATGATAGGGTAAACCATGAAAAAGACTTAGGAGTTATTATAACAAATAATCTGAATCCAAGCATACGATGTGCAGAAGCTGTAAAGAAAGTCAGTAAATTGATTAGATTCATAGGCAGGGCATTTGAATATAAATCCGATAATACTGTCCCCACTTTGTAAAATTCCTCAGTATACTTGCACTTGGATTATTGCATTCAGTTTTGGTCACTGTATTATAAAAAAGGTATAAAGACAGTTGAGAGAGTACAGCGATGAGTGACAAAGATGATACCAAGATTGAGAAATAAACCATGCAAGAAAGGTTCAGAAGCCCTGAATCTCTTTAACCCAGCTAAACTCAGGTTACAAGGAAATTTAATTCAAGTATTCAAAATATTGAAAGACACGATAATATGGCCATCGATAAATATTCCACAGTTGATCACTCAAACAACACTAAAGGTAATGGTCATAAACTTACTGGTAAACGACTTCAGTCACACGAAGCTAAGCGTTTTTTCTTTAATAGAGTTGTAAATATATGGAACAAATTGCCCACAAATGTAGTAAACTGTGATACAGTACTAACCCTTAAAAATAGCTTGGACAAGTATCAGTTATCTGACCCCCAACTAAATATGTTCACTTGTGAATAACACATTTCTGTGGAGTAATGGTTACAGATTTATGGGAAAGCATTTCCAATCCCATGAAGCAATATACTTCTTCAACAGGGTTCTAAATATCTGAAACAGACTTACTTTTACCCGCTATGTGGAAGTTCATTCCCCTTCTGTCTACAAGACACCCTGTAAACTTAACATACTTGTACATAGCGTCATGTCACGACATTATATATTTATCAATTTGTTAAATGCAAATAAAGTAGTATAAGCATAGACTGGGATTTTAACGGATAGCCCTGAGTTAACGGTCACCATTACATTCAATTTGTGATGGGTTGTGGATCACTGAGGGTCCCTGTTCATTAAATGATCTCTATCGGGATTTTTCTTAATGTACCAGGGGTCACTGCTTCAGGAAATAACATGTACTTGTTCCACACGGAAAGTTCCTTGTCTCAGTGGAGTGAACGGAGCTGGGGTCTGATTGACTGCTGCCTACCTTAATAGTGCCAGACAAGGCTGTTGCACCACCCCTGAACATCCACATTGTTCAGTTTCCACACTGTGTCTACAGATGCCCCATTAACTCAGTGTACCTGTACATAGTGCAGCCTTAGTTATTTATTTATTTGATTACTTATTTTACTTTATTACTTTCTTTTTCAGGTTATTCAGACTGGCAACTTATAGATAAAGTATTATAGAATGTAACTTCTCTTTCAGGCTTTCATGTGAAAGTTCCATGTTTTTCCATGCTGCATGGTGGTTCTTCTCACTTTTTCCGGCCAGTTTAACTGGAGGGTTTGGAGGCGGGGGAGCTTTCATGATTTACTATCCTTATCTTTCAGCTCGTAGAATTAGATCTTGTAGTCATAGTTTACTCTGTAACAAACAGCCTCGAAAGGACCATAAGGTCTGCTGCTGTTTGCTTTCATTTGTATATTTCTCTGTATATATTAGGAGAGACTTTCCAAACTGAAAGGTCTAGATACATAGCCTTCAATAATTTCTTCCCGTGGCTAGTAGATAATCCTTCCAGATTTTAATAAAATCGTCTGATGGTAGGCTGATTAAAATGTAAAGACTTCGTCGTTGTGAAGGAACGAAAAATTCCTAAAGGTTAGATTTTTGAGAAGGTATAGATGGAATGAATGTAGCCAGTTCCACTTTAGGGGTAAGACGGTGCCATTTTTTTCTTTTCTTTTTTTCTAAAGCAGAAAGCATCTTGTATCCTGGATAAT
>NC_137017.1:17751550-17754050 GCF_032717465.1 Coenobita brevimanus
CTGTATGTAGGGTGACTGAACAGAATTAAGACAATGTGGAAGTCTAAAAATAAACGAGTCTGCGTGGAGAGTTCATGAAGAAGCGAGTAGGAGACATGGAGAGTGTCAAGAGCGAAGGATTGGATCCTCTTTGTGAGAAGTTGGAAGGAAGACTGTGGGGCGAGTTGGAGGGATGTTTGTGCTAAGAGTACAAAGAGTTTGTGGAAAGGAGGAAGGTGTGTGGAAAGGAAGAACGAGGGTGGAGAGGAAGTGTGTGTGGATAGTAAGAAGAGTGCATGAAGAAGAGTGTGTGCGGAGAGTAGGAGAGTGTGTGGAGGGAAAGAGACTAGGCGAGTGTGTAGAGAATATGGAAACCATGTGAACAAGAGAAAATGTTGTGGGGAGGAGAGTCCGTAGAAAGGAGAGTGTGTGGAGAGGAGAAATGTTGTGGTAAGCAGGAGCGTGTCTGTAGACGAGGACAGTATGTGGAGAGCAAGATCTAAAGATCTTGGTGGAGAATATAGGGCTACTTAAGAACATCGGGAGAGTCAGCGTGGAGAGTTCGGTGGAAGGGGTAAGGGGGAGGGGATAGTAAAGCCAAATCAGAACACGCTGGGGAGTTAATAAAAATAACCACTTCAGTAAGAGGGACCTTTCCTAAGCTGAAGGAAATACTCTGACAGGAAAAAAAAAAAAAAGGGAAAAGGAACAAAGAAAAAGAAAACGATATGGGAAACGTTCTGGTATAAAAAAACTGGAGGAGATGGAGTCAGAACCAAGGGCCTGTTCTGACTTAATAAAATCGTCCGGTGGTAAGAAGACAGAAAGAAAGGACGTCATCGCAGTGAAAGTGATAAAAGAGCAGATACGGATGGCTAGAAATTGCTGACAGAGAGAGAGAGAGAGAGAGAGAGAGAGAGAGAGAGAGAGAGAGAGAGAGAGAGAGAGAGAGAGAGAGAGAGAGAGGGAGAGAGAGAGAAAGCGAGAGAGGAGAGGGAGGGAAGATATGAAGGTGAAAAAGAGGCGGAAGGGAGGGAGGGAGGGGAAGGAGCAAGAAACAAAAGAGCATCACAAAGCACCCTCAAGCAGCCTCTCCACTCCGTCAAGGGGCAAAGGTGGAGCTGAGTGGAGCAGGAGGTGGAAGAGAGAGAGAGAGAGAGAGAGAGAGAGAGAGAGAGAGAGAGAGAGAGATGAGGAATAAATAGTTCCAGCATTTTTTTTTTTTTTCCCCTCAGAGTAGTGTCATAAAATGGGTCTGTTGTCTTTGGGGACTCAAAATATATGAAGGTACAGTCGGGGGCAAAAGTTCGCCTCATGTTCCATCGCTTCTGCTTCTCACTGTCCTTTGTTGTCCAGCATTGCTAAGGTTTGAGAGGCCTGATGTGTTTCTTTGCCCATAGATGATTCTCATTGATATACCTTGTCAGAGGGGAAAGTGACGGACATGCTCCATATATAAAGAAGACCAAGTGGAATAGTAAGTGAACTTTTTCCCTGCCTGTACACCCACCGGTACACACAACTCTTGCTGCTACACCTACTCAAGCAATCACATAAAGACATAAACATGCACGCGCAGTAAACTTACACGCATATCGCTACATGCACGCGCAGAATAATACATACACGGACGGCAACTTGGTAATGTGGTATTAGAGTACACACACACACACACACACACACACACACACACACACACACGAGAGAGAGAGAGAGAGAGAGAGAGAGAGAGAGAGAGAGAGAGAGAGAGAGAGAGAGAGAGAGAGAGAGAGTCATAATAGCAGTCAACCAATCACTGAGTGCAGCTAAACCTAACCATGATGACTGGTTCACTATGACTATCATCGTCTGACATTCAAATAACCTACAGAGTGCTTTCTCAGACTGAAAGAGTCTCTCGCAAGCCCAGTCAGATCATCTGGCGTTAGCAAGAATAAAATGGAATGTACGTCCTAAAGATGAAAGAGTATAAGGTCTGCAAAAACTCAGCCATATCTCAGGGGCTGGTGGGTAGCGAGGTAAGATGGGATGTTCTTCGACCTGGATGATTGCCATCTGGACGATCGCCTGGTTTTAGAGAGTTCCCATGTGAAGGATGATAATTCATAAATCAGTAAATTATCTAGACTGTCGTACTAGTAATTAACTTTCATCCAGTATTATACATATATATATATATATATATATATATATATATATATATATATATATATATATATATATATATATATATATATATACATATATATATATATATATATATATATATATATATATATATATATATATATATATATATATATATATATATATATATATATGTATGTATAATATGTGTGTGTGTGTGTGTGTGTGTGTGTGTGTAGATTGGCTTGAGAAGAGGGAAGGGTTCCAGAGGACTGGAAATAGATATAACTGTTCCTTTATACAAAGGAAAATGAGAGAGAGAAGAATGTGGTAACCACAGGGATATTTGCTTTCTTAAAGTGATTGGAAAAATATATGGTAGAATACTTATTGA
>NC_137017.1:17759050-17779050 GCF_032717465.1 Coenobita brevimanus
TGTTTCTCACACAACACGGTATAAATCTCTCTCTCTCTCTCTCTCTCTCTCTCTCTCTCTGCAGAAAGATCCATACATAGATTCATCAGTACTGAGATCTTCATTCAAACAGAGAGAGAGAGAGTGAGAGAGAGAGAGAGAACCACAAAAACTCAAACTCAGATTTTCTCCTGACACACACACACACACACACACACACACACACACACACACACACACACACACACACACACACACACCGCAGTGAGGAAGTGTGCATGAGGTGGTGTGTCCTTGAGTGAGAGTTGTGTGTGTGTGTGTGTGTGTGTGTGTGTGTGGAATTTTCTTATTGTTTCAGAAAGTTGCAACAATACGGAGACAAGCAACTCTCTCTCTCTCTCTCTCTCTCTCTCTCTCTCTCTCTCTCTCTCTCTCTCCGCCGTGGTCTTTCCCTCACACACACACACACACACACACAAAGGGGGGGGGTGAAGTTGTGGGCATACAAATGTTTGTATCTTCTGTACATACAGTGAGTAAACAGGAGTTAGAAACATTCACTGAACGTTGCTGTTGTTTCTGCTCTTCTCCGATCTCTCTGGCAGAGCAGACCCATCGACCACTAGCAAGCAGCAGTCACCTGTGGGAGACAGCACCTCCCTAGGGTAGGATGAGTGAGAGGTTCAGGGAAACTGGAGGAGGCATGGCTCCCAGTAGACGAGTAGTGTACGGGAGATATGTATGAGTTGTACTCTTATCCAGGACTACGACTATTTTGTAAATGTGGTTGAGTTCCCCGCCTGGAAGTGTTGTACAAGGCCAGCTACCGGACCTTGCCCATATGTCAATCTTATGATAGTACCCAACCTCTCGGGACCATTGTAACCACACACCTACTACTTTTGATGGAGAAGGGTGCTACCCCTTGCTCAAGTGTAGCCTGGAACTATGAAGGGAAGGGGATGCACGCACCGGCAGCATACGAGTGTCTTACCAAGTACGCAAGCATCAGTTGTTGACATGCGAGTCGTGGCCATGAACGCCAGTGTGAACGTATATATGGACGCGGTTGTGGCCGTAGATGTAGATGTGATTGTGGGCGTAGGCTACGACTGACTTCAGACGTATGCGTAAATAGACGAGTGTTTGTGGCCATGTACGTAAGTTAGCGTGGGCATGTTCACCGCTTTGGTCGTGGGCGTAGTGATGGGCGTGGGCAGGTGAGTCGTGTGTGTATGTGTGTGTGTGTGTGTGTGTGTGTGTCAGAGACGGTTAAGGAAGGTGTCACGCCCTCCAACACACACACACACACACACACACACACACACACACACACACGCAGTACCCAACTCACGCATTTGTGTGTATGTGTTCTCGTTTGAACCTCCTGATGCAATGAATCACTCCCACTGGCTGGAAACTGACCACTAAATCACTCCGCTGGAAATATTTCGCGTGTTCCAAGGTCATCCAAACTCACCACCACCACCCCTTCCAGTGACGCTCACGACAGAAAAATGCTTGTCTTTCCTTCACGTCTCCGCTTTCAATGGAGTCATGGCAGCTACGGTATCGTCTGACCAGGGCTGGATCGCTTTTATCTACATGATCGAGTAGTCCTTTGTTGCCCGTCGCCCCGTAACACAGCGGGTTAATGTTCCGTCCGAGAAAAAAAGAAAAGTAAAAAGAATCACTATGATCATCCCAACCTTGGACTCGGGTGCCGGGCGCACGATAGCAGGCGCGGCTCCAGTAAGTATTCTCCGGGACTTGATTTTCATTTCCTCCACCATTTTTAAAGCTGGTACTAATTCAACTGCATAACAAATATTTTAAAGCTTAACTCTGTGACTTCTTTACTGGCTGAGAACGAAAAGTCAAGTTCTTCGGCGTACGACAACTACCGACTGTGACTTTGACATCGGGAGAGATAACCTTGCAGCTTCAGTTTGTTTATAGTCGCTACAACGGTTGGAGGTACTGCTTCGCTCCCGGACCTTCTTCTATGAAAACTCGTGTTGCAACGATTCTGACTCAAACAAGACGAGATACGAAGGGAAAGCGAACGGGATCCTGCCGGTGTAGTCAATGTGCACCTCGGCCAACCACCTGTGCGTGTGTGCGGCGCATCCTCGAGTGCTGTGCGACTGAAAATAGTGCTAGTGCCAAGTGCCGCTGCTGTGCCTTCCGAGGAGCAGCAGAGACTTAAACAGCTCACACAATATCACCGCAGACGTCGCAGGTGAGACGAAAAGCATGTTTGTTCACTCGGTTGTTTCAAGGCTGTAAATTCTTGATCGAAATTGAATTATTGATAGGTGGAGGAGGAGGGGCGGAAGGGAGGGAGAGGGAGGTGTGTCAGCATCTCCGGGAAGCGGCATGTTTACCCCTCGTGTCTGTCACTGATGCAACTTGGTCACCCCCATTTTGATGATGTGGCGGTGGCATGTGTTAGTGGGTGGCTTGATAGTGAGATGTGTCAGTGCGGAGCTTGACAGTGGGATGTGCTGGTGGGTCGCTTGCCGCGGGATGGTTTGTTGTGGGTGGATTTTCAAGGGGTTGTGTTAGTTGACGGAATTTCAGGGGATTGTGTTACATGACTGGATTTTCAGGGGAATATGTTAAATGATACGATTTTAAGCTGATTGTATTAGATGCCCAGATTTTCTGAGGATTGTGTTTGATGGCGGGAATTCTTGCCGGTTAGGTCAGTGAGTGAAAAGGAAAAAAATTAAAAATTTATTACGGTAGATGAAATGTTGGTTGCGGGAATTTGCTGTGGATGTTGTTAGGTGGCAGATGTGTTATGTGGCGTGTTAAAGCCTAGTGTCGATTGTCGTCAGCGTGGACTGCCTGTACTGGAATTGTTTTTTCCTGACTCCCACAAGCAGAGTGCCAAGTAGGGTTGCATGATATCCAGTGTGTCGTCGTTATAAGGCAGGAATGGGTCTCCTTGGTTGGTATGCTAATCGCCACTCCAGTCTGGCCACATTTAACCATCAACGCTGGTAAAGGTTATGGGAGCGCGGGGTTTCGGCGTCGACATTCTCTTTACCCCGGTGATGTATTTTTCATTTTAATCTGGCTACCACCGGCCGATTTCTTCACCAGCAAACCTGAATGGATTAATCAAGGCTATACGTAAACACTTTAATTCGAAACGTCTCCTAAAAATGACAAAATCATCAGGAGACAAAGATAAGCTGCGTCATCAGACTGAAAGGGTTAATGACGTGTGTGTGTGTGTGTGTGTGTGTGTGTGTGTGTGTGTGTGTGTGTGTGTGTGTGTGTGTGACATGTCAGCTTGGAAAGAACTGTGACAGAACGAAGGCTGTGTCAGCATGAACTTTTAGCGGGATGGGTTATGTCATCATACCGTCACTTACAAGTGTCAAAATGTTGATGATGTGATGATGATTACTTGTTACTAATAATGTGCAGCATGAGTGGTTTACATCAGTGAGTGGGTTGTCAGAGGGTTTGCTAATTGTGTCAGCAGTAGGTGATTCAGGTGGAATATCTTGAGGTTGGTATAATTTGTGAGATGCTACAAATCACATCCATGTCCTTGAATTCTAAGGCTCATGCAGTTACGGTAACCCGTGACAGGCACATTGTATCTCGACTGGATGTAGTCCCTTGGTGGTAGGGACGATAAAATATCCAGGTAATATCCTGTCCGACAAAGGTTCAAGGTCCCACGTACTGACCTGTTGAAGACGTTCCCTGATAGACCAGAAGCTCACATGCGATTGCTGTTATCTGGACACGATTAGGAGTGACGATTGTGTTAGATTACTGGGTGAAATAAAAAGTGTTTATCTTGACTAAAACTACCGCAGCGCACAGTTCGTGCTGTAACTCGAGGATGTGACACCTGCCTTTCTGTTTATTGTCATTTCAACCAGTTAAGACACGTACAGTAGTGTGTGTGTGTGTGTGTGTGTGTGTGTGTGTGTGCAACAGGTATTTATAATTGCCTGTTCAAAGTAGGCGTATTTGATTATCGTTTTAGCGTCCCCATCATTCTTTCGGGGTTGCCTGATTTCGGTTTGTATATTTTATTCAGTCCCCAAAATTTTTTGTTCAGCGTAGATAACTTCACTCAGACGGACACAGATAACTGGATTTATCCCAGATATTTAAGTGGCCCTGCCCAACCCGATCCGACATCACAGCGTACGGTATTACACGGTAGTCAGGAATACACTGATAACTACCTGTACCTGTAAACAAAGGAAAAGAAATGTGTGGTGATGTCCAAGAAATCTGTAAACATGGCGCGTCCGTGCTTGATGTTTGGCGGGGTGAGGCGAGGTGTCTCCCGCCGCGCCCCGCCCCCGCTATTGTTTTGTTTCCTCACTCCGCTCCGAGATCCTGTACTTTCGTTGGCAATAGGAGCCTTTGTACCGTTTCTTATTAGTTAATGTATTTTGCATATTACGCTGAAATCGTTACGTAAGTTATATCTTTCTAATATCGGTATCGACAGTTATCAATGTATAAATGAATTTTTTTTTTCTTTTTTTTATGTGTCCGACTCTGGGCATAGGCTTCACAGCCTGCTATCAAGGCCCAGCAGTCCTCCTACATACCATACACCAAATGAAGGTGAATGTATACCTGTAAAAATATAAATAGGAAAAATAAATATCTGAGGAACAAATAATGAATACCGGAAGGCAGAAAAACAGCCCTGAATAAAGTAATAAAATGCTGCAGTACTAAATTTGTCTCACATCCTAACGTGTTCTTTTAATCCATTGTTCATATCGGATGTAACC
Source organism: Coenobita brevimanus (assembly GCF_032717465.1). Taxonomy (NCBI): domain Eukaryota; kingdom Metazoa; phylum Arthropoda; class Malacostraca; order Decapoda; family Coenobitidae; genus Coenobita; species Coenobita brevimanus. The sequence goes on from NC_137017.1 coordinate 17,763,814, forward strand.
TGTTTTCACCCAGTCCTGTCCCTTAAGTCAGCCCATTCCTGGAACTAACTTATCCAGCCTTTATGGTCTAGAGCCGCGTTATGATTGATACAGAATGTTTTGAAGCACTTGTTTAGTAGCAGAGTATTATGCATACAGTATTCTTAAACTGTCTCTCATATGTTAAGTAGCTGTTTCTTTCCAGTCTCGTTGCAGTTTTCATAAATAGTATAAAAAGATATTAATGTGTTGTGGCCACAGCTTTTTTGAGCGTGAACCCACGCTGCAAGCTGAGGTTACCCTCCTTAATTCCACGACGCTCCTTTTGGGGCACGGTGAGTTAAAGGACCTTTGTATAACCGAACATCGGCGCGGCCCTATTTTTCCGGTGTCACCGCGTCAAGGCGACCCACTCCAGGAAAATAAATAACTGAGAAATGAGTTATGAAGCCTAAACCAGGGAAAATATGACGGCTAATCCTAACCAGGCCTTTTTCTTAGCCTAACCCTTCCCAACCCATTTCAACCATTTTTTTTTTTTTTTTTACGGTAGTTTATTCTTAGACACCGGTATAGGCAAGGAGGCTTGTTTCCAAGGTCCAGTGGTCTACCTACGATACACTAATGTAGGGATGGTCGCCTGCAGTCTGCAGCACTACCGTCTCTAATGTGATACCGTACGCTGAAAATAATAAGAGGTGGTGTTTTAGTGTTTTTTTTTTTTTTTTTTTTGCTTGTGGGTCTGGCCATATAGAAGAGCAGTGAATAATATAAAAGAGTAGTGAAGGAAATACAAAAAGTGAGTACGGTGGTATCAATTTCAAATCCACAAACTGGTCTCTGCAACATCTGGAATCCAACCCTCAACTATGCAGTCCCTGACTCACAACTCTGTCTAGTACGCAACCACCTACCGGTACCCTATCCAGCCTACCTAACCCAGTCCCGACCGACCTACCCTGTGCAACTCACCTAACCCAGTCCTCTTGTCCCCGATTCAGCAATTTGACCCAGTCCTGTCCTTCCCCATCCAGCCCAACCCACATGACCTAACCCTGTCCCACTACCCAGCCTACCTAATCTAGCCATATCACATCCTACCCAACCCAACTAATCCATTCCCAATGCACATATCCCAGTCTCGCCCATCCTGTCCAGCCCACCAGTTCAGCCCAAACCCAGACTACGTATACCACACCATGGTTACTGTACTCCCTCTGTCCTAACTTGGACTAAATTTGCCATCGATCCATCTTTAATGCTGAACCGTTACCTAGAAATTAACACCGAAATATGAGACTGGTCATGAGGAAGCACTATGCAAAAAATGTAGTCATAGTTTTTTTTTTTTTTTTTTTTTTTGGTCACTGAGCTGCAACAAATAAGATGCCAATAGACGAGATTCTGGGCCAGGTTAAGATGAAAGAAGTGTAGAATAATGAAGCAGGGTGGCGCAGAGGGGCGTGGTAGCAGCTGTGATGCCGCTTATTGCACGCTTGATGGGGAATTATAGGAATTATCTTTATTTATTTTTTTTTTATTTTTTTTTTTTTTAGAGAGAGAGGAGGGGGGCAGGGAGGGAGGGAGGAATAGTAGGAGAGATAGTGTGGTATTGAGAGCCATGATGCAATGGGATGTAAACTTGGAGGGAAAGAGGAAGGAGACACAGGCATGGGAGGAAGCGGAGAGAGGGAGAGGGAAAGGAGGGGGAGCTCGAAAGGACATAAAGTAAAGGAGGAGAGACACTAGAAGAAGGGAGAGATGGAAAAGAGGAGAAATACAGAGAGATGAGGAGAGCTGAAGCTGAAAGAATGAGCTGATGGATGAGACTGTGATAGTTAGGGGAGAGCATCAAGGAGCAATGACGAAAGAACTAGATAGAAAGAAAAAGGGAAAGAAATATTGGAGTAGGAGAAAAGAGGAAGGGAAAATGGGGGAGGAAAATGGGAAGAATTGGAATGGCCGTAGGTAGTGGAAGAAGAAGAAGAAGAAGAAGAAGAGGAGAGAGAGACACACAGCGAGAGAGAGAGAGAACTGGAAATGAGGGAGGAAAGAGGGAAGAACTGGAAAGGCCGGAGGTACTGGAAGAAGGGAGGGGAGGGGGAGAGAGAGTTTGACACCTAGCAACTCCCGTCGCTTCTCAGATGAGTGAGACACACACACACACACACACACACACACACACACACACACACACACACACACACACACACACACACACACACACCTCTTCTTTCTACCTTATTCTTCCCTCCTCTTCGTCGTCTTCTCCTTTCTTCCTTCTTCCCTCCTCTTTGTCCTTCCCTTCGTTTCTCCTCGTTCCCTTCTCTTCGCCCCTCCCTTCTCTCCACATTATCCACTGCTCTTCCTTACTTTCCTCAGTATTTTTTTCCTATAGTCATTCCGTACTTCTCTCCCTCTCCTCCTCCCCTGTACCTTCCACCATAGCTTTTCTGTCTTACCTCCCTCCTCTTCGCCTCCTACCTCTTCCACCTTTCTTCCCTCCTCCACCTGTCCTCCACCCTCCCCTCCCTCCTCCACTTTCCCTCCTCTCCTCCCTCCTCATCGACCTAGTGAAGGAAAATCGCTAAAAAATGTGAAGTAGTGGGTGGTTAGGTAGGCTTGGCAGGGAAGGGGGAGGGTGGGATGGGGTAGTGTGGTGGTAGCAAATGTGGCAATGGAGCAGGCTGGGTGATGGGTGGTGGTAGGTGGGGTATGCGGATTGACAGGAATGGGGAATTACGTGGGTTGTTGGTGAAAGGTAGATTGGTAGGAATAAAGGAAGAAAGTGCATGGGTAGAAGGTGGATTGGTAGGAATAAAGGGAGGAAGTGCATGGGTGGAAGGTGGATCGGTATGAGCAAAGGAAGTGCATGGGTGGATGGTGGATTGGTAGGAATAAAGGGAGGAAATGTATGGGTGGAAGGTAAATAGTTATATTGGTTGGAATACATGAAGTGAGTGGATGATAAGTAGGTAGAGCGGCAGGAATAAAAAGGAAGTACATGGGTGGTAGGAAGGTAAATAGATTGGCAGGATTGAAGGTCGAAGTACTTGGATGAAGTTGGTAGGAATAAACGAAAAGAAGTGCGTGGGTGTTACGTAGGTAGGTAAATTGGCAGGAATAAAGGAAGTGCGTGAATAGTGACTTAAGTGTGTGTCGGTAGGGCAGTTGGAGGAGAGTGCGTGTGGTAGTGGTGATGTGATAGTAATAAAGAGTGTGGTAGGAACTGGCCACGATGGATCCGTTTTAGTTATGTGGTAAATTGAGTGGTGGCGGATGTGATGATAACTATAAAATGAAGTTTGATAATGTGGCGAAAAGATTGGAAATATGGGAAAGAGAGAGAGAGAGAGAAAGAGAGAGAGAGAGATACTGTGCGATAGGTATGAGCGACGGAGGCGCAGGTGTGGCAGAATTGTGTGTGTGTGTGTGTGTGTGTGTGTGTGTGTGTGTGTGTGTGTGTGTGTGTGTGTGTGTGTGTTTTAGATAAAACTTAAGGCAAAAGCAAGAGACGTGTTGATAGTTTGACTTTCCGTGAAAGTCGGCGTGCTAGTGATACAGTGTTATGACGTGTGGTATGCAGAGAGAGAGAGAGAGAGACAGAGACAGACAGACAGACAGACAGACAGACAGAGAAATATGAAAAGCAAGCATAGTCATATGCGAATGAAGTGAAATAGCGAGAGCATTGTAAGCCTACGTAATGTTGTCAGACACCTAATGTGTTGTTAGGGCAATAATGTGCAGAGGCAATTCTGGAAAAGACGGGTGTGGAAGGGGAGGAGGTACGTTGGCAGGGTAAAATATATTGCTGGTAATTAGACGAGACCGTAGCAGGTGGTGGTGGTAGTTGGCAGGGTATGACAGTGCAATATGTGTGGTGGGAATGTAGGTCGTATTTTCGTTTGCATTGGAAGCTTCGCAGCTGTTGTTGTTGCTGAGTAACCCCGGTCTGGCTGGCCGAGCAGGCCTATCATCCGCAGGCAAACAACCGACCCTGTAGTGTCGTCCCATGTAGTGAACCGATATTTCCTTGTGGTACACAGTGCCTCACCACAGCGAGGCGCGGGGAAGAGTGTGGAGGTTTGGTTCCCGGATGGACGCTTCATTTGCGTCGCTCCACCCAGGTTAATAGGCGCACCATAGCAGTCTCCACATCACCCCGTTATTTGGCTGTATGGTGACCTTCCAGTGTTGAAAATGGTTTCCTGGGTTACAGTAAGCCACTAGGTTTGTCACTCAGAGTAGAGCCACCTAACGTGGACAAAAAGGATGGGACAAATAGGAAGAAAGGAGGGCAGAATCGAATAATATTGGTGAAGGAAGAGAAGTAGGCAGCACTACATCATATGAGTGGATGATGGTCACCACCACCTATCAGCATTTCTTCGTTGTGATTCATTATGGTGTGATGCTGGATCGGGACGCCTTCTCGCGGCGGCTGTGATATAACCGGTGGTCTTCATTACCCGATTATACTAACGTCCCTTCGCCTCTTTCCTATCTCCCAAAAGGTGGATGTTGGATTGCAGGAGGAGGGAAGCGCTAGTCTGCAGTTCACCGGGTTCACATTCAGAGGAGCATGGAGTTGCAGCTAATAATAATAATGATTACAACAACAAGAACAAAAACAATAATAATAATAATAATGATAATAATAATAATAATAATAATAATGATAATAATAATGATAATAATAATGATGATAATGATACACCTTGGTGGCTATTCACTTTCAGCTCCCTTATGTAAATTTCTGAGATCGATGTTCAGTAGTTTGTCCCAGTAATGCAGAACGGCATAAGTAGATTATTAAAAATGGTATACAGAATAAATCGAACAGGAAGAGGCGCTACGAAGTCCTCTGTACCACGTAGAATACGGCCATAGGTGTGAAGGAGGGATACATAGCAGGTATATTTGTTGTAGGAACGTTTGCATGTGTATGTGCTGAGTAGGGGAATGATTGTTTGTGGTAGGTAGTAGACAAGGGTATGAGACGATGGTTTGGTAGTGTGTGGTAGGAATGTAGATAGAAGTGGGTGTGAAGAAAGTGCGGTTGTGGTAGGAACGCCGGCATGTGTAGGTGTGAAGTGAGGGGTATAAGTGTGTTTGTGGTAAGTAATGAGACGAGAGCTTATGAGACAATGGTTTGGTAGTGTGTGTGGTAACATAACGCAACTTGTGGTAAGAGTGTAGGTAGGGCTGGTTGTGAAGTAGATGCGGTTGTGGTAGGAACGCTGGTATGTTTAGGTGTGAAGGGGGGGGGGGGTAGAAGTGTGTTTGTAGTAAGTAATAAGGTATGAAGACATGAGACGATGGTTTGGTAGTGTGTGGTACCGTAATGCAGATTGTGGTAGGAATGTGGATAGGTGATTGTCAAGGAGGGGGGATAGGTGTGTTTAGTTATATGTATTAGTACAGGAGGCGGTGGTGTGGTAGTGTTTAACAATAAAGTGTTTGTGGTAGGAATGTAGACAAATGAGGCCGGGAAGAGGGAGAGGAGGATAGACGTGCATGTGGTAGGAATGGAGGCAGGACTATAAGAGGAGGCTAGATGGTGTGTGGTAGTGCGTTGTCAGTGTGGTAGGAAGTCAGTAGGGATATGGGCTGATGGGGGGATGAGGAGGAGGGGATGTGGGAAAGGTGAATTTGTGGTTGGTGAGTATAGTGCTAGTGATGTAACCTGTATTACTGTGGTAGGAAGCATGGTGGGGGTGGGCATGCAGACTGGCGATGGAGGAGGAGGGAAAGGGGGAGAATGGGATGTAGGTGGCAGTGTTTATGTTAGGTAAGTATACAAGCCTTCCAGAGGTGGTTCGATTGGGTGTGATAGTGCAGTATATGTCAGTGTGGGAGTGTGGTAGGAAATAGGTAACTAAGGTTGGCGATGGGGAGGAAAGGTAAGAAGCTGTAGGAGTGTGTGTGTGTGTGTGTGTTGGCAGCAGCAGGAGCGGTGGCAGCGGCGTGGCCCACAAAAGAAACTCACATTATCAAGTATTGGACACTTCAAAATGCTAGTGAGCGCGCTGGGTGTTCCGCGCGATAACGTCTGGCGTCCCACTGTCTTTACGCTGATAAGGTGGCGGTGTGGAGGAGGGGAGAGGGAGGCAGTGTGTGTGTGTGTATGTGTGTGTGTGTGTGTGTGTGTGTGTGTTGCGAGGTGGAATGGGAGTCAATGGGAAATAAGTGGGACTGGTTTTGTGTGTGTGTGTGTGTGTGTGTGTGTGTGTGTGTGTGTGTGTGTGTGTGTGTGTGTGTTGCGAGGTGGAATGGGAGTCAATAGGAAATAAGTGGGACTGGTTTTGTGTGTGTGTGTGTGTGTGTGTGTGTGTGTGTGTGTGTGTGTGTGTGTGTTTGAAAGGAGGAGAAGAATGAGGAGAGGCAGTAGAGAGATAATTGAAAGGGAGTCAGTGAGAAAGGAGTGACTGGGAAGTGTGCATGTGCGTGCGTGCGTGCGTGTTTGCTTTATTTAGAGACAGAACCGATAGTGCAGCGAATGAATGGCAAGAGGAAAGTAGAACAGAAACAGAGAGAGTGAAATGGAGCGCTGGTAGAGGGAACGGGTGAGAGAGGGGGTGGAGGGATGTGTGTGTGTGTGTGTGTGTGTGTGTGTGTGTGTGTGTGTGCTGTTTTTTTAGGGCAGGGAAGCGTATCAACTCCTGTGCGAGAATGCAAAAAAGTGGACGGCCAAGAATAGCTGGAGAGACACACCAACGCGGCGACCTTTGGAAAGTGATGGAAGAAAGGAGAGGGATTTCAAAAATATGTGGTGGAAAGGAGAGACGATAGAGTGGATGTGAGATATGTAAAGGAGAGAAGGAGAGAGAGAGAGAGAGAGAGAGAGAGAGAGAGAGAGAGACGAAGGAAAGACACAGAGGAGGAAAGAGGAAGGTGGGAGAGCCAGACAAGGAGGAACACCGTTTGATGCGCAGTGAGTGAATCGATGCTGGTGACGATTGTGGTAATAGTGGTGGCGATGGTGGTTGTAGCGGTGGCCGAGTGTGGTAATAGTGGTAGCCGTCATGGGAATTAGGGGGGTCACGGTGGTAGTGGTGGTGATGGTAGCGGCCGGGGTAAACTGCGTGTGTGTATCCGTAATCCTTCTATATTGCGCTGCCATAAATATCAAACGGAGCAAAAGCCGAACACAGTATCTAGTCAGAGGAAAAAAATCGCTTTGCCTTACCCCTTGAATCAGATTTTTGTTGTTGTTGTTGTTGTTGTTGCTTCGAGACAATCTTAATCATGTCAGGGAAGATCTCGTGCCTAAGGAGTTGATCAAGGCTGTACCTAACCCTCCCCCCAACCTCGAAAAGTCTCTCCTAAGATGAATAAAGGAGAAAAAAATGTCATCGTAGGGAGTTGGTTAATCACGTTAGGGATGGTGCTGAGGGACGTATGCATAACCAGGCAATGGATCCCCCTTTATCATATCAGTGCCACCACACGAAGGCGTCTGTCTCCAGCACGCTTATTAGAGGTAAAAAGCTACGGACGTACGGCACTCGTCAGGAAAAAATATGAGGGGCTCGTGAGTGGTAAACCTGGCCTAGAAATAAGAGGAGGGAGATTTTTAGCTGGTTTTTCATGCGGTCAGGTCATCCCGTAAGTGACCCGTGGCTGGATGGACTCGTAAAGTTCGGAGAAACATTTTTATTTGCCTTTGCATCGTGGTGGAGCGGGGGAAGGGGGAGGGGGAGGGAAAGGAGAGGGGGGGGGTCGTAAGGGTTGGAGGGAAAGGAGAGGGGGAGCGGGAGGTTAGGGTTGGAGGGAAAAGGTAGGGATGGAGGGAAAAGAGGGGGAGGTAAGTTGGAGGGAACTGAGGATAGGAGGGGGGAGGTATGTTTTGGAGGAAAATGTGGGTGGAGGAGGTAAGGTATGGAGGGAGAAGAGGGTATGGGTGAGGTAAGGGATGGAGGGAAGATAAGTGGAAGGGGAGGTACCGTAGCCAAAAAGGGTTGGAGGGAAAGGAGGTGCGGGGAGGGTAAGTTTTGAAGGGAAATGAGTGAGGGTAAGTTTTGGAGGGAAAAAAGAGGGGGAAGGGAAGAAATAGATGAAGGTAATGAAGGGATAAGACAGGGAAGAGAGCGTGGAGGAGAGGGAGGTAAAGAACAGGGAAGTGGAAGGGAGGATTGGAGAAGTGGCGAGTGGGGATTGGAGGAGTGGCGGATAGGGAATGGGGAGTGGCAGGGAGGGATTGGGGGAGTGGCGGGGGGGGATTGGGGGAGGGGCGGGAAGGGATTGGGGGAGTGGAAGGGAAGATTGGAGGAATGGTGGGGAGTGGTGGGGAGGGATTGGGGGAGTGGCGGGGAGGGATTGGGGGAATGGATGGGAAAATTGGAGGAGTGGTGGGGAGGGATTGGGAATTAGTGGGGAGGGATTGGGGATTGATGGGGAGGAATTTGGGGAGTGGTGGGGAGGGATTGGGGGGGACGGGGGGGACTGGGAGAGTGATGGGAAGGGATTGGGGCAGTGGAGGATACGGTAGGGCTGTGGGCATAGAAGATTTCGTAGCGCATTTTTCTTAGCCATTTATTGTGCCTATTACACCCTGATATTCTCATCTGTTATTTTTATGGGCTATTTTTACCATCGGCACAGTATACGTCAGTAACGGCGAAGAGAATAAAATATGCATACCATACCACAATATACAAAATAAATCGCTAAAGAAGGAGTGCTAAGGAGTTTGTCACATAGAATATTGTCTGATACACGTTGGAAAAAAGGCTGAACAATGACAGAGGGTACGGTAGTGGACGATTTGTTTACAAGTGAAGCACACAATACTCATTTTACTCTAACTTGGCCTAAAATTATCGTCTCTTCATCTTGAATTCCGAGTTGTAACGGTAGATTAGCGCAGGAATATGATACTAGTCACGAAAAAGTGCTATGGAAAGGATGTAGAGCCGTCTTTTTCTGCCACAGAGCCACGTGGAGTAAGGCTACAGAAGGACGAAATTTTGGGCCAGGTTAAGGTGAAAAAACTATAGGAAGATGAGGTGAGGCTGGGTTATATTGTCAGGAATGTTCAAAGTCCGATGTGTGGAGACTCTTTTAATGTTTGTTGTCATTTTATTTTTACTGTGGGACGGCATTGATCTTTGACGTTACTGGATCCACGTCAATCAATCAGGCAGGGTAACAAGTCGCCTTTTGCTTGTGTAATAGAGAGGAAAATAGATTCCAACACGCCATGTCTCTCTGCCGTCACTGAACCCAACATGCATGCGTAGGGAGACGATGGCGTGAGTTAAGATACTGGGGGGAGTGTGGCGGAGATAGAGCAGGCGAAGGAGGGCGGAGATGAGGCGAGTGAAGGCAGAGGGAGATTGGAGATGGCAGGGGTGGGGGAGGAAAGAGAGAGAGAGAGAGAGAGAGAGAGAGAGAGAGAGAGAGAGAGAGAGAGAGACTTCCTAAAATGTAAAAAAAAAAAAAAAAATCGTCTTGGGATGACTGAAATAAAGAAAAAAACTCGTTATAAAGGGGCTAATGAAGACTGTGTTTGTGTGTGTGTGTGTGTGTGTGTGTGTGTGTGTGTGTGTGTGTGTGTGAGAGAGAGAGAGAGAGAGAGAGAGAGAGAGAGAGAGAGACAACATGCGGAAGTTTATTAGAAGTTATTAATAGTGAAGACCTTATCAGCCTCGCTCTACAAAGGGGAAAGGGGACGAGGAATATATTTTGATTTTCTCCCGATTTTTTTCTTCCATTTTGACTTTTTACTCGATTAATTATTTAGTAGAAACTCGTGCACTGCCAGGAGTAGCTCCTTCAGTCCGATGACGAGGATGAGGAGGATGAATATCATGATGATGATGATGACAGGGGTGATGATGATGATGATGATGATGATGATGATGATGATTATCGTCATTATTATTATTTGCTATTTTCAGACGATGTTAGGATACCTTTTTTTTTTTTTCACAGTAGGGGTTAGTTATTGCCTTCAAACTCCTTCACAAGACGTCTCTCCTAGGACAAATAAAATCGTCTGTAGTTCTTTTACTTTAACTTGGCGGATATTTTCGTCCTCATCAAACTTATATCCCGTAGCTTAGTGCAGAATAAACCTGTACTACGGCTCGACATCCTTTCCATAGCACTTCTTCGTGATTAGCATCATATGCCAGTGTCTGTTTGTATTTCGGCCTTCAAGATAAGAGTGATGGGAATTTTACCCCTAGCTAAAGCGAACAGAGTGTAATGTAGTGTAGTGTGGTGTACAGTAGTGTAGTGTGTAGTGTAGTGTAATGTAGTGTAGTGTAGTGTAGTGTAGTGTGGTGTAGTGTAGTGTGTAGTGTTGTGGGTGAAAGGGTTTACTGACACACGAAACGTTTACCACTTAAATTACGAAACAGTGTTCCTTTCATAATAACTACATTTTCTTTCTTGTAGGATAAGCTAGAGACATAAACAGATGTACAGATAAATAAATAGATAAATAAATAAACAAAATGAATGTAATACAATGAAAAAGGTATTATGCAAGGAAGTGATCTGAGTTTTTTCCTACGTCTTCATTGTTTAAGGTTACCTGGTTATTACTCACGTGAGAGAGAGAAGGAGCGATGGAGAAGGGAACCCGATAAAAGCGTGGTGGAAGGAGAGAGAGAAGTGGAAAAGGAAAGGAGGGAGAGATGGAGAGAATCGAAGGGATGGGAGTGGGATGGATGAAAACGAGGGAAAGGGAGAAAAAGAAATTATAAGAGAGGAGGGAGCGAGACAGGTGGAGGCAAACGAAGGAAAGAGAGAAATGGGAAGTAAAAGAAGACGGATAGAGAGACGGATGTAGACGAAAGGAAGAAAAATTAAATGGGAAATGTTAAGAGAAATGAGGGGCAGAGTTGACGGAAAGGTGAGCACATACCGAATTGGCCAGGCGGCTGTGAGAGAGAGAGGGAGAATCAAGGGTAGGAAAGAGGGAAAAGTATCGTGGAAAAAGAGAGAATGAATGCAGAGAGAGGTAACAAGATATAAATTACAGAAGAGTAAATGCTGGTGATGAAAATAAAGTTCCCCATCCTTCTCCAGTTAACGCAGGATGATTAAAAAAAAAAAAATTGGGAGGTAATTGTCCCCACTCGCAAAAACTGGTAAACTAAGGCATCGTGTTGCCACAGTTTGCTAAATATGTGTTTGTATAGTTTGACCTTTGACCCAGTAAAGCCCTGTAAAAGACCTGAATAAAAAATAAATGATGTTTTGGGGTGCTTATTCCGAATGGACAACTGTGCTGTATCAAGTCTTACGTGAACTGGTGAAGGCGTGACGGAACGGCTTGAAGATAAAATGTGGTTGGAAGAGAGGGAAAAAAAATAGAAGTAGGAAAAGGAGCAGGAAACAGATACGCACTACATTATGGTCTCCGCTATAGTGTGGAAATCGTAATGAAGAACAGAGAGAAGCACGAACAGAGTAAAGAACAGAGGAAAGAATATTAGGGTGCGAGAGGGGGAAAGAGTGATGGGAAAAAGCGAGACTACAGGAGAGGAGATGCTGATGATAACGATGGAAGATGGGTGGAAGGAAGGGGACAAAAATAAGTATTGAGTTAGGAAGAATCAACGTCAGTGGCTGGTGCTGCATGTGGCCGGTGGTGCTGTGTACTGAACCCTTCACTACGAAAGGTGAATGCAAGCGCCTGACGGAAGCAAGAATTAAATGAGACATCGCACTGAAGGGGTTAATGGGGTCGAGCGGGGTGGGGAGGGGTTAGGTGGGGTGGGACAAAGGAAACGACTGATAAAAGATAGCTAGCGGTAGTTGCTGGGGTAGTGGGGGGGGGGCTGTAGTTGTTGCGGTAGGTTAGTTACTATCATGATGGTAGAAGAAACTCGAATACTTAACCCATTCAGTACGGTGATTCATTTTCGTTTTTTTTTTTTTCTATCTACAGACGATTTCATTCGGCTTATGAGCGTCGTCTTCTTTTAAGAGAGTTAGTGAAATCTGTATCCAATCCCTCCAGCCCTATAAGGCTATGGGAAAAAATACTCGTCAGGAGGGAAGAATAAAACTAAAAATGCATCATCGGGTTGAAGGGAATAGATAGTAAGATATTTGACAGTTGTAGTGGTAGTTAATCCCATCAATCCGAGACGTCTTTAATATTTTCTCCTTGGTACCGCCAGACAGTTTACTTCAACTAGGGAGAAACATGTCCAGCTTTCGGATTAGATGTACCAGATAAACTTTGTCTCTTTCTATACGAGATGTCTTTCCTACGTAGAATGAAGTCGTTTGGAGTTAGCAAGTGTAAAATAAAAAGGGGTCCTTGGACTGAAAGGGTTTAGAGTGCAGTAGGTACCGGTAGCGAAAGTGGTTGCGAAAATTATAGCAACTCTAACCCTTTACCTCCGAAATACCTAGTTCGCATTTTGTTTTGGCTGACGACAAGTGATTTTACTCTGCCCATGAGAAACATGGGATGTCAAGATGTAAAATATTCCACATTTAAAAATGTGGCCGAGAACAGAGAACGTCCTTTTTATATTCCATCTTATGATAGACGATTTTATTCAGCCCATGGACACTAACCGTACTCAGAGGGCTAATGCGTAGATTAGCATAATTTTCACAACCATTTTTAGTTGTCGGGATTGTGAAGCCATGAGCAAAAATTCGCCGATGCTTCTTTGCTGGCCGTGGCAATGGAGGGTGTTACATGAACGGTTCTGGGGTTAGCAGTATGAAGAACGCAGCGGAGGAGTATGAAAAAGACTTTTCCTCTCTGTCCTTTTAGGGGGAATGGGAAATACGAATGGCATGGCACAGTGTTGGTAGACGATTGACGGCTAACTTTTGCCCATGACTATGCCTGCTAAATGGGTCTTGATATCGCATTACCGTGACCTGCTAAAATAGAACAACTACACCCACCCATCAAAATGTTGTGTGTTTGGTAAGACACATTTTTAACCCGACTTGGATTCTTTTAAGGCATATTTGAAGAGGAATGAATTGAGGCCCAAATTTTTGTACCCAAGAGGCTGTGTGGATTATAAGAGACATGCCAATGATGCCAGTTTCTCCCTGGGTCTGTGTTGTACTCTGTCTGGTCAGTTAATAACATTTAATTTCCATATATGTTTATCATTCTTCATTTGCTACATAGAATACTGTCTTATTAATCCTTTCAGCCCGAGAAGGTTGTTTATGTATTATTCTTGCTTCATCCATGCTACACACGACCACATACATGTATTATTAAGGTCGTGGTGATGGTGGTTGTGGTGGTAGCGATGGTGGTGGTTGTTGTGGTAGCCAATATAAAGGCGATGGTGGTAGTTGTGGTAGTCAGAACGAGGGTGACGATAGCAGTTGTGGTTGCAAAGATAGTGGTAGTTGTGGTAGTCAGTATGAAAGTGGTAATTGTGCTGTTAACGATATTGGTAGTGGTTGCCAGTATGAATGCGATCGTGATAGACTGTAGTGGTAGGGAAGTTAGTCTTAGTTATGGTAGTCAGTTTGAAGGCGATAGTAGTAGGTGCGGTAACGAAGATACTGGTAGTTGTGGTACTGGGTTTGAAGGTGGTGGTCTTCATTTTAATTACAGTGTAAATAGTGGCCAGTGATTGCGATGGTGGTGGTGGTGGTGGTAGCTGGTAGCGATGGTGGTGATAATGTTGATTGTATTGATGTTAGGGGCGGATGCGAGGGTGGTGGTGGAGATGGTGGTGGCAGGAATGTTGGTAGACTGGTTTTTGTGATGGTAATGTTGGTAGTTTTGGTGATGGTGATGGCAGGAATGTTGGTAGTCAGGTTTTTGCGATGCTGATGTTGGTAGTTTTGGTAATGATAGTATAGGCAAGAATATTCGCGGTAATCCTTCCCACACATAAGAAATTTTTGGTAAAGGCTGTCGTTACTACCGCCAAACGACTCTCTTCGTGCCTCCTCCAAACTTTTTTTTTTTTTTCCATCTCCAGACGATTTTATTCTTACCGCCAGACGATTTTATTCAGTTTAAGGGTGTCGCACTCCTCATCTCTTAAGGGTTAACCAGACCTACATATGGAAAAGTTGTTTGATACTCCCGGGCTCTTTGGACTCAATTTCAGCTGAATAAAATCGTCTGACGGTAATCGGAATGGAGTGCTAGAGCTGTCTGGTCAATTAGTCTTTTTTTTTTTTTTTTTTGAACAATAAATCACGGCGCTCTGAAATGAAAACACGTTTACCAGACTGCATCAATCATATCACCTAACCTAACCTAATCTAATCTAATCTAATCTAATCAAATCTAGCCTAGCCTAACCTAACCTAATGTAACTTAACATATCCCCAGTCGACAGCACCTGACCTGACCTGACCTCATTCCCCTGATTGTGTTTCCCCCTCGTCTGCGTTCACCCAGTCGTATAACTAGGATAAGTATTAAATTTAGTTGTACAGTCTTATTTGTGGATAATACACAAACCAAACCTAACAAAGATTTAGTGTAACCGTGAAAACCACATACTTCGACCCTAACCTTGGCAGTGAAGGAAACATAAAGTACTGTTTTGGTGGTTACGCGGTTGGGTTGGGTTGGGTTGGGTTTGCGTAATATCTGTAAGTACTGTAAACCTTCGCACTTGTACGTACAAATTTCGCAGTTTAGGACATGAATGTAAACCGAACCCTTGTGAAAAAGAAAAGGCATAGAAGAAGACCCTGCAAACTGACTAATGGGTGAGCTATTAGGGGAAAACCGAGACTTGTTAAATATTGATTGTCAGCCTTAATGACCCCCGTGCAGTCCTCAGGCATTAATCTAAGGCCTCTTCTTTCTTAATCATTGTCTTAATTTGACGCAGAAAACAAATGCCACCGAAGATTGGCCCTGTCTTACCTGAACAAGAAGCCTTTTTTCGTTTGCTCTGAAGACATCTCCAAAGCTTAATAAAATTGCTGGTGTTATCTGTAAAAACCAGTTATGTAAAGTACCTCCTCAGGCTAAACGATATAAGCGTATGTTGATTCTCACTGTAATTTATGCTGATACCGATGCCGAAATAAGAGGTGCATGGAAATTAATGCTCTCAGGCTCCCATACCTCACTCCCAGCTACAGTAAGTATATATATATATATATATATATATATATATATATATATATATATATATATATATATATATATATATATATATATATATATATATATATATAAATAGATATATATAGATATATATATATTATGTGTCCGACTAAGGGCAAAGGCTTCAGAGCCTATTTCTCTGGGGTATTAGCCTATCCCAATGCCCA
>NC_137017.1:17784050-17796550 GCF_032717465.1 Coenobita brevimanus
TGGGTTGTATATGACCGTATTTTATTATATTTTATTGAATATATTTGAGAGCAGACTAAATTACGGCACAGTACTTGATGCAGGGGTAGACAATATTGTGTGCTGCCCAAACCTCGCCTACCCGGATTACAGTTCCCCAAAACATCAAGTCCAGCTGTTACAGATTTTTTTTTTTTTTTTATGAATGAAGGTCACCTGTAATTTGGTGCATAGATTTTTTTTGTTATTAGGTTTTCCTTCCTCAGTTCATCTTCTTCTAAAAGAAAGAAAAAAAAAATGGTTCACAGTAACCTACGTGCGGCAGTGTCAGTGTGTGTGTGCTGATGAAGTGTCTCCGTGGCCATAAGTAGTGAATAATACTCTCTGCTCCAGGGTAAAGTTCGAGTATTATCCTGGTCACTATCTATTACATGTGTTGTGGTTGTCCTGTACCTGCATAATACTGTTCGAGCACGGTAATCCCTGACACTTTAACCCTTCTCTTGAAATGCACTGCCTTACCACATCTCTCCCCACTCTCCCCTCCTTCCACAGTGTATTAAGCTGGGAGACCGCGAGAATACGGTCCTTTGCCTATGGTCCTTTCGCAGCAAAAAGTCCGTTCAGGGTGTGGCAGAAGTTGGGATTTCCCCGAGTGCGACGTTGCCAACTTGACCACCAATTATCGGATTATCACTCTCCCTACCTACCCCCATCCCACCTGTTTCTCTCTCTCTCTCTCTCTCTCTCTCTCTCTCTCTCTCTATATATATATATATATATATATATATATATATATATATATATATATATATATATATATATTTATATATTTATATATTTATATATATGTATATTATATATGTATATTGTATATATTTATTATTTATTTTCTTTTTCCACACCACCTATGAGGTAAAAGTCTGGGCACGTTTTATTTTTAAGAGGTTTCCCCTGTAGGCCTAATCCTCTCTCTGACCCTGGGTCCCTCGCCGACCTCGGCGTGGCAACATGGGAAAAAAGCCCTGCCGCGTGTCATAGAATTCATTCAAATCGTTGTTATAATTCTAAAAAGTGATATTCAATGTACTATATAGCTTCCTTTATTATAAACCGAATATAAAAAACAATTTCAAATAGCATATAGATGGGAAATAAGAGAGAGAGAGAGGCATGTACTACGGTTGATTTGACAGAATTGCTAGAGGTGATTCACCAGGTGGGCCCCACTCTGAACGGACTTCTTGCGGTGAAAGGACCATAGTCGCCCCCGGAATCGAACCCGACCAGGGAAGTTAAATAATTTGTTTTTACATATTGCTGTATTGAGGACGAGGCTACAGGAAGGATCAAACGGGTAAATATATGGGTTGTTTTGTTGTGGGTTTATGAGGCTTGTAGCACCTGTTTCATGGCGATTTAGTCTTCACATTTCACTTGCATAGTCCCTTTTTATTATTCACAGTATGTCGTCTAGATATGGACACAGACTGCTTTAATATGACCTAGGAAAATAATCGCGTCCTGTTAAGAAAATGATACACTTTTCAGGGGATGTTCTTGGGGGGTTTCTACGCTGACAAGAATACTGCCTTATGCTCGAAGAGACAAAAGACTCGGATTCCTGGCTTGACCTCTCATTCCGATGACGTGTTGTTTCTTTAATGCATTGTCTTTTCTTACACTGAACTACATTACATAAGCTGTAAAAGGACGAAAATGCAGGCCAAGTTAAGGTGAAAGACCTATAGTGGTCTCCAAAATCGTCGTCTGATAACAAGAATGAATAAGTCAGCGAATTGAAGTAGTTAAGGAAGCTCGCTAGCACTTCATCGTTACTAGTCTATTAATGACGAAGTTAATTAAGACTCAGGCTCCCATGACTCACTCGTTGCTGAATAGAATCGTCTGGCGAAAGCTGGAATAAAAGAAAATAGCTTTATCCCGACCATGACATTTACCGGTTACGAGCGAGCGAGCGCAACAAGCGTAGCGATCAAGCGTAGCGAAGTCATGTTTGCGTTCAGCCGAGAAATGAGCGGCCCGACACTGCCCGGCCCGGCCCAGCCTGACACGACATGGCCCGTCCGCGTTGGTTTCCAGAGGCTAATAACTTTTCTACTGTGTGAGATAGAGAAGAGATTCTTTCAGCAGGTGGTAGATACATTCAGTTAATTGTGTTTTAGTTATATATTTACTCATGAGACCAAAGAAACCCCACGGAATCCCACCTTTCCAAGGGAATGTACCGAAGGCTTCAGTTGAGATTCTCCACTATGAAATCGATTTTAAAAAGATCTCGTGTTGTATCACTATGTTTTCTTGCCTGAATTCTAACGAGTAAATATCGGATGTTACGCTCATAATTTTACATGAACGTTTTTTCTGTTTAGGGAGTAAAATCAGCACCGCGCGCGCGCGCGTGCGTGTGTGTGTGTGTGTGTGTGTGTGTGTGTGTGTGTGTGTGTGTGTGTGTGTGTGTGTGTGTGTGAAAGAGAGAGAGAGAGAGACGTGAGAAAGTAAATATTTTAGCTTAATTATTCCTCTGTTACTGTTCAACTGCCGCGCCAGAAATAGTGATAGTTTACACCAAGGTGAAATTATCATGATAGGCGTATGTACAAATGCTCGCTCGGTCGTCACGTGCTCACAAAGTACAGTGTACTGGTACAAGTATTAACACTCTCAGCTGAGTGAAATAGTAGTTTGTTAGCTGGAACAAAATAGTATAGAAATGGCCGAACATTAAAGGGTTAAAAAGGATGATAAAGACAGTATCAGCTGTAGTGATGATGACTACTGGCGTAACTCATGATCGTGGCACTGATGGATACCCGTCGGCGATGATGATGACGATGATGATACCCGTTGGCGATGATGATGACGATGATGATACCCGTCAGCGATGATGATGACGATGATGATACCCGTCAGCGATGATGATGACGATGATGATACCCGTCGGCGATGATGATGACGATGATGATACCCGTCAGCGATGATGATCATGATGATACTCGTCGGCGATGGCGATGATGATGATCATGATGATGATACCCACGTCGGCGATGATGATATTGATACCCGTCCGCGGTGATGATGATGATGATGACGATGCCTGTTGGCGATGGTGATGATGATGATGATGATGATGGTGATGATATGGATATGGTACCCGTCGGCGATAATGATGATGATAGTGATATGGATATGATACCCCTCGGCGATAATGATGATGATGATATGATAGCTACCCGGCAGCGATGATGATGATGATACCTGTCGGCGGTGATGCTGCTGCTGCTGCTGATGATGATGATGATGATACCTGTCGGCGATGTTGATGATGATGATGATGATGATGATACCTATCGGCGGTGGTGATGATGATGATGATGATGATGATGATGATGATACCTGTCGGCGATGTTGATGATGATGATGATGATGATGACGATGATACATGTCGGCGATGGTGATGATGATGATGATGATACCTGTCAACGATGGTGATGATGATGATGATAATGATGATGATGGTGATAGTCTACATGTCGGCGATGGTGATGATGATGATGATGATAATGGTGGTGATGATGATATGGATATGATACCAGTCGGCGATGATGATGATGATGATATGATATTATACCTGTCGGTGTTGATGATGATGATAATGATGTTGATGATGATGATATTGATATGATATCTGTCGGCGATAATGATGATGATATGATGATGATGACGATATGATAGCTACCCGTTGGCGATGATGATGATGATGATGATGATGATACAGTACTTGTCGGCGATGATGATGATGATACAATAATTGTCGGCGATGATGATGATGATGATGACGATGATGATAATTATGGTACCCATAGGCGATGATGATGATGATACTTATGATATGATACCAGCCGGCGATGATGATGATGATGATGATATCCTTCGGCGATGATATGGTCATGATGACGATGATGATAATGATGATGCGATACATGTCGGCAGTGATGATATGATGATGATAATGATCATTACCAGTCAGCACTGATGATGATGATATTGATATATGATGATATGATACCATCCGGCGATGATGATGATGATGATAATCGTCGGCGATGATGTTGATATGATGATGATGATGATGATGATGATTCCCGTCGGCGATGATGTTGATATGATGATGATGATGATGATGATGATACCCGTCGGCGATGATGTTGATATGATGATGATGATGATACCCGTCGGCGATGATGTTGATATGATGATGATACCCGTCGGCGATGATGTTGATATGATGATGATGATTCCCGTCGGCGATGATGTTGATATGATGATGATGATGATACCCGTCGGCGATGATGTTGATAATTATGATGATGATGATACCCGTCGGCGATGATGTTGATATGATGATGATGATACCCGTCGGCGATGATGTTGATATGATGATGATGATGATGATGATACCCGTCGGCGATGATGTTGATAATTATGATGATGATGATACCTGTCGGCGATGATGTTGATATGATGATGATGATTCCCGTCGGCGATGATGTTGATATGATGATGATGATGATGATGATGATACCCGTCGGCGATGATGTTGATAATTATGATGATGATGATGATGATACCCGTCGGCGATGATGTTGATATGATGATATGATACCCGTCGGCGATGATGATGATGATAATGATATGGATATGATACCCGCCGGCAATGATGATGATGATGATGATGATGATATGGACATGATGCCCGTCGGCGATGATGATGATGATGATATGGTTATGATGCCTGTCGGCGATGATGATGATGATGATGATGTTGATGATAATGATATATACCCGTCGGCGATGATGATGTTGATGATGATGATATGAAACCCGTCGGCGATGATGATGATGATACGATACCCGTCGGCGATGATGATGATGATATGATACCCGTCGGCGATGATGATGATGATATGATACCCGTCGGCGATGATGATGATGATATGATACCCGTCGGCGATGATGATGATGATATGATACCCGTCGGTGATGATGATGATGATGATATGATACTCGTCGGTGATAATGATGATGATGATAATGATATGATACCCGTCGGCGATGATGATGATGATGATGATATGATACCCGTCGGTGATGATGATGATGATGATGATACGATACCCGTCGGTGATGATGATGATGATGATATGATACCCGTCGGTGATGATGATGATGATGACATTGATGATATGATACCCGTCGATGATAATGATGATGATGATGCCCGTCGGCGATGATGATTATGATGATGATGATAATGACGACGACGATGTGACACCAGCCGTTGATGATGATAATGATATCCGTCGGCGATGATGATGAAGATAAATGATGATATTGATAATGAGGATGAGAATGAAATTGCCGTGCTTGGAACTAGTCTCGTTTTTATCGGATGTTGTAGTGTTGAAAGGATGATGATGATGATGATGAAATGATGATGATGATAATGATGGTGATGATGATGGTGGTGAAATAGTCGCCCTCAGAATCAATCTCGTATTTTATTTTATCGGACGTTACGAAATTCCTCACATTTTTCCCGCCGCATCAGAGAAATATTCCACAGCAGTTTATTTTTTTCGATTTTCTTTTTTCAATTCAGTAAGTTCTCTGATATTTTCCCAATTAGATGGTGTTGCCTTTTTATTGATTTATTATTTATTTATTTATTTATTTGTAAGTGATGACATGCTAACCCTTTCAGTACGATCTTTTTCATTGTTCATTTCAGACGCGTATTTTCCCTACTATATCTTTTTCTGTCAATTAATTTGTGTTATCTCTAGACGATAACTTATTTACTTTTCCTGCTGTTTCCCTAAGATTTTTATCATGCTCTAGGACATTATTATTATTATTATTATTATTATTATTGTTGTTGTTGTTATTATTATTATTATTATTATTATTATTATTATTATTGTTGTTGTTATTGTTGTTGTTGTTATTATTATTATTGGAAACTGGAGGGGTTAGATAGCGCCTTCATTAACCCCTTCACCACCAGGGGCTTTCCTTACCTGAAGTGTACACATCGTCTGCAAATAACAAGAAGAGAGGAGAATACGTCATGTTGTTAAATGTGTTAGTATGTGTGTAGATTTTTTAATAATGTTGATGATGATCATAATAATGATGATGATGATGATGATAGTGATGATGATGATGATTCCCGTGTGTGGTAATGACTAATATCTGTACACCTGGCCGCGGTGAAATGAATAGTTGATGTGGTCCCAGGCTTATCTGAAACGTGAACCCGGTGGACTGAAGGCTGAAGTTGCCCGTCTTCAGTATCCCATC
The DNA here is from genome assembly GCF_032717465.1 of Coenobita brevimanus. NCBI lineage: Eukaryota > Metazoa > Arthropoda > Malacostraca > Decapoda > Coenobitidae > Coenobita > Coenobita brevimanus. The sequence goes on from NC_137017.1 coordinate 17,790,414, forward strand.
GTCCTCTCGGGGGTTTGGGAGGCAACTGAGGGACGAGGCAGTAGAGCAGCCCGGTCCTATCAGTGCCTCCACATGCAGGCGCCCCTCTCCAGTGCCAGTGAAATGAGTGCCGAGCTGAAACAGGGGCGGTGCAGTTAATATGGAAATAAGTGTCTAATATTCTTACTCTAAAATTTTCTCCTCAGCTGAATAAAGTTGACGCGCTGAGGTAAAAACACAAAATATATAAAAGAAATTGCTATATTGAAAATTATGTCGTTGTGCTGGTGTTCATATGTATCGTGTAAATATTGGTATAATTATTCATGTCATTGTGCTGGTGTTAATATGTATCGTGTAAATAGTGGTATAATTATTCATGTCATTGTGCTGGTGTTAATATGTATCGTGTTATAAAATAGTGACATCATTTCATACGTTATTGTGTTGGTGTTAATAGATATCGTGTTATGATATTGATATCGTAATTATTAAGTGTGTGGTGTGTGTGGCGTGACTGATACCGCTATACGAGGCTTAGGTGAGGTGGCTGCAGGGCGAAACACGAGCATTGCTAATAATGTGTTAATAGTTTTCATTCCATCATTCTGTCTCACTCATGCTAAACTCGCTGCTGATATTGGTTTGTGTTCATTCCATCACTCTATCTCACACATGCCTATAATGCTGATAATGGGATAATAGTTTTCATTCCATCATTCTACCGCACTCATACTAACCCCCCCGCTGATAATGGGTTAATAATCTTCATTCCATCATTCTGTCTCACTCATGCTAAACTCGCCGCTGATATTGGGTTGTTTTCATTCCAGCATTTTACCTCACTCATGCTAACCTCTCCGCTGATAATGGGTTAATAATCGTCCTTCCATCATTCTATCCCACTCATGCTAAACCCGCAGCGTTAGGTTAATGCATAGGTTGGGCACCGATGATGTTGGAATAATTATCATTCTATCGTTCTCTCTCACTCATGCTAAACTCACAGATCAGGCTAACACTTAGCCTAGGTAGGGTACTGATGTAAAAATACGTCATTATCTTTTTCTCCCATTCTCTCTCATGCTAAATTGTTCTGGTTTTAATAGGGTATTGTTTTTTTTTGTTTTTTTTAATGCAAGGAAGAAGGAACCAAAAGCCAAGATCCCGCAAGACTGTTCCCTCCAAGAAAAAACAAAACAAAACAACAGGGAGCTAAATTCAAGTATGCTACTGATCACTGATACTCTTTTAATTTTTCTCATTCTCTCATTGTCTCTCATTCTCTTCTTCTCTCCCACTCATGCTAAACTTGCGGGTTAAGTTAGTGTCCAGGTTAGGTACTGATGACGTCGGAATAATTCTCATTCTCAGTCACTCATATTCTTTTCGCCCATCGTGTTCTTCATGATTCTCTCTCTCTCTCTCTCTCTCTCTCTCTCTCTCTCTCTCTCTCTCTCTCTCTCTCTCATGATAATCCCTTAGGCCACTACCAGGATCACTTAATATTTTGTTTTTCATACCTTCACACGATTTTCAGTTTGGTGGGAAACCATTCGTAGCAAAAAGGGCTCGAAACAGCCTCCATTAGTCTGAGCAGCACCATGATGTTTCTCTGGATTATTATTTTTTTTCCAACGCTGATTTTATTCATCTTGGGGAGACCTCACGTAGTGGAAGGAATAGAACCAGTCTTAATTGATTCATCTTTCAAACCACTTCACAGGCCAAACGACCCGCTCAGTATTGAACTTTATAATGCCTGTGGGACTGAGAAGATTCCGTGGACTACCGGGTTTTGAAAAGGATGCAGCTCCTGTCATGTGTATTTTCTTACATGTTTCATTTAGTCATCTGCATCTTTTGTCAGTTGTTTTGCTTCCTCTGTCTTCATATTTCACTTATTCAACCTTTCACGTGCACTATCCATCCACTTTTTTCTTGACCCACCGAGCCTTCTTCTCCCATCATACAGATTCCTTCTTCTCTTGCCTGTTTACGTCCATTTCCTAAAGGTGACCGCTATCTTTTCTGTCCTTTGATCAGCAGACTTCCTTATACCGCGTCTTTTCATGAGCCTGTACATCCAGTCTACACAGCCCAAAAAGATTCCGTGATAGTTCCACTTCTGCTGCTCTCACTCTCGATTTATATACTTATAACATTTCGTTCTCACATCATCGCTGTCATACTACAGCCTTTCTACTCAATCCTAATTTTCGTATCAAGGCTTTCATGTCGTAAGCCACCATTCACCCATTTACTTCTTTTCTGCTACTGCACCTAAATACTTAAAATCATCTACCACATCCAGTCTCTCTTAATTCACCAGCATAACACACTGGGAATCACGTTCTCTCTCAGTACTGGCAATCGTCACTAAACCGATACCTACATGACCTCTACGTTCACATGTATCATTCAAAGGCATATTGTTGTTGTTGTTGATGATAATAATGGACACGATGAAAGCGTGTTGGTGGTGGCGGTGGTGGATGTAATAAAAACCTGGTGTATATGTCTTGTTGCTGGTGATGTATTGTATGTGATAAAAGTATTGTTGATGATGGATACGATGGAAGCATGTTGTTGTTGGAGGTGGTGGATGTGATAAAAGCCTGTTGTTTTTGTCTTGTTGATGATGTATGTATTGAAGCGTGTTGTTGTTGTTGTTGTTGTTAGTGGTGGTGGTGGTGGATGTGATGGAAACCACCGTGTGACTCGTCGGCGGTGATGTGATGTGATAGAAGCGTGTTGTTGCCGCCGTTGCTGGATGTGATGTAAGCGCATTGTTGTTGCTGGCGGTGGATATGATGGAAACCTGATGTAGTTATGTCACTGCTGGTGGTGAATGTGCTGGTTTGTTGTTGTTGTTGTTGTTGTTGGTGGTGGTGGTGGTGATGATGATGATGATGATGATGTTGATGATAAAAAATCTGTTATCATTGTTGTTTTGTTTAGTTGGTGGATTGCATTAAGTGTTGCTGGCAATGGATGCGGTAAAAGTTTTGTTACTGTTACTTTTGGTGGATGCGAAAAAAGTCTATTTTTGTTGTTGCTGTTGTTGGATGCGATTAAAGCCTATTGTTATTGCTGCTGCAAGATGCGATAAAATCCTGTTGTTGTTGTTGCTCTTGCTGGATGCTATATGAATGTTGTTGTTATTGTTTCTGGATGCGATAAAGCCTTTGTCGTTGCTGGATGCGATTAAACCTTTTTTGTTGTTGGTTTTGCTGATGTTGGATGCGATAAAAGCCTGCTGTTGCTCTTAGTAGATATGTGAAAAGCCTCTTGTTATTGCTTTTGGTGGATGCGGAAAAAAATAATGTTGTCATAGTTGATGTTGGTACCGGGTGTATGCAGAAAAATCCTGTTGTTATTATTGTCGCTGGTTGCAATAAAAGTCTTGCTGAAGTTGTTGTTGCTTGTAGCTGCGAGAAAACGCCAGTTGATGTTGACGAACGTTGTAAAAGTCTGCTGCTTTTGCTGTTGCTGGATGCAGTAAAACCATGTTGTTGTTGCTGTTTGCAGATGCGATGAAAGTCTCTTGCTGCTAGTGGTGGATGCATCAAGTCCCGTTGTGCTCGATGTTGGTGGCTGTGATGAAAAGCTGTTGTTTTTGTTGTCTGTGGATGCGATAAAAACTGTTGTTGTTGCTAGTGGTGGCTGTGATGAAAGGCTGTTGTTTTTGCAAAATGTGGATGCCATAAAAGCCGTTTGTTTTACCTGTTAATGGGTGCGATAAAAACCTGTTATCGCTGCTGATGGATGCGATAAAATCCCATTGTTGTTGGTAGTGATGGGTGCTATAAAAGACTGTTGTTATTGTTGCTAGTGGTGAGCGCAATGGAAGTGTGTTGTTGCTCGTAATGGATTCCATAAAAAGCCTTTGCTGTTGATGCTGGTGGATAGGATTAAAACTTGTTGCCGTTTCTAGTGGTGGATGCAACGGACGTGTGTTATTGCTGGTAGTGGATGCTATAAAAGTCTGCTGTTGTTGCTAGTGGTGGATGCGATAAAAGCCTGTTGTTGTTGCAAGTGGTGGATGCAATCTAGGCGCGTTGTTGCTGGTAATGGATGCAATAAAACCCTCTATTGTTGTTGTTGTTAGTGGTGGATGTGGTAGAAGCGTCGTTGCTCTCTGCCCCGGTCGCTGTGGTGCTCGAGTGAAGGTGCATGTTCGCCCGCAAAAATAAACAGGTAGCCACACACCCCTTGCACATTTTTGGAACCACCCACCACCACGAGATCCAACTTAGGGTCGACACGCTCTTTTGTTTGGATTGGTTCTTCGTGCCCTTGTTTTGGTTCTTGATGTCCTTTTGTTTTGGGTCTTCGTTCTCGTTTGTTTGACTCGAGGCTTTTTGTGTGTCCTTTTGTTTTGGCTCCCCAAATTGTTTTTTTTTTTTTTATGTTTTTTCTTCTTCACACACGGTTCTTTTCCTTCTTGGTTTTCTTTTTGCTTTCCGTCCCCCTCACTCACACACACTTTTATTTTTCTTCGATACTGGTTGTTTTGCCTCTATGCTCTATGCTCTTTTTAATACTATTTTGCTTTCTGGATGTCCATTTATTATGCCCTTGGTGTGTCGTTTGTTTTGTCTCGATGCCCTTTTGTTTTGGTTGACGATGCTCCTTTGCCTTTGCGTATACCCTGGAGCGTTTATTCTGGTTCTTGATTCCCTTGTTTTGCTACACGATTCATTTTGTTTTGATCGTCGTCATATGTTTGTTTTGACTCCTACGGTACACTTTTTTTTTTCTCTCTCTCCATGCCTTTGTTTTGGCTGTTTTCGTACGTATGCTTTGGCAGTTTGGGCTCTATGCTGCTTTTTTTTTTTTTTTTTTTTTTTTTTTGAGGGGGGCTCTAGTGTCCTTTTGTTTTGACTTCACTGATTTGTGTTTTGCATTTAATGCTCTTTTGTTTTTGCTCAATGTCCTTTTGTTTTGGCTATCGTTGCTTCTTTGTTTTGGCTCTCCACACTACATTTTTTTTTTTTTACATCCTTTTGTTTTGGTCCCACACTTTTTCTTTCTCTCTCTGAATATTTGTTCGTTTTTTTTATATCAACTCTTCCATATGGAGGTGGCAAGGATACAGTAACAAAAGACGTTCTCTTACAAAAGGAATGAAATATCTCTCATTTCATCCACAAACACCAGTCGATTTATTCTTCTTGACTGTGGTATCGCTGCATTCTCTTCTAGGGGCTGCGAAAGTATTCTAGCCATAAATATAATATACTAATTTGTTTTCCGGGTTCTTGATATAGTTGTTTGACTGGGTTTTTTTTTTTTTTAAGCTCTACATTCATAAACGATCAAAGTTTTGTGGAATCGGATGCTGTATTTTTTTTTTTTTTTTTTTTTGTTCTGTGGTAGCATGTGATCGTCTTCATGTGTAAACGATTAATCTTTGTTTCTCTTTTGTTTGGATCGCCTGTATTTGTATTGTTTGACCTAAAATATTTGTTCGTCTGAATAAACGCGCTTGTGTTTTTACGGGATTGCAAAGCTCTCGTATTCTCGGTATACATTTCTTCATCTATAAATAAACTCGGGAATTTTTGCGATCTCAGTGCTATAGCCATTTCACTAAAACGATGTTGATTTATATACACAAAGTATGTTGTGTTTGGAATAAACGTGTATTGTGTTCGAATGTTATGTTATGTTATATGATTAAAAATATATTTGTTGGAATATAGAAATACGTATGTTGAAGTTAGATGTTAACGCGATGTTCCTTTTATTTCCTTTTATTGTCTTCAAATAATGCTTTTGTTGTTATTGTGCACACCTGTGAATGCTGTTCTTCGTTAACGCTCGGAGGGTTCCAGCTCTCAGACTTGGCTGATTAAAATCATCTGGCGTTAGTCTGAAGCCAGTACTAGAGCAGTCGCGGCCATAAGAATGTTAACCACTCCAATCCGATATGGTTTTTACACCCGTCTTACTAACGTCGGAAGATTTTATTTAACAGAAAAATCTCCGTGTAGGATTAATCAAGAATATCTAACCCAGCCCCTTCAAAAAAGCAAAAAGAAATCGGTTACGACAGTCTGAATATAATCATTTGATGTTAGCAAGAATGCAATAAAACATAACTTACCTTATCGAATAGGTTATTGTTTCGGTCGAGTACTGTGCAGTGTGTC
>NC_137017.1:17801550-17804050 GCF_032717465.1 Coenobita brevimanus
TTCCTCTCACTTTCTTTCTCTTCCCCACTTCCTTTCTCACTCTCTTCCTTTCTCACTCTCTCTTGCTTTCTCACGTTCTCTTTATTTCATTCCCTTTCTCTGTCTCACGCCCTTCCTCTTCCTCGCTTCCTCTCTTCCTCCTTCCTTACTCGTCCTTTCCACTTTCTCTTCCTTTTCTCCTTCCTCTCTCACAGTAACTACCTGACTTCCTTTTATCTCACTTTCTCTCCCCTTTATCTCACTTTCCCTCTTATCTCACTTTCTCCCTGTAATCTCACCTTCTCTCCCTGTAATCTCACTTTCTCTCCCTGTAATCTCACTTTCTCCCTGTAATCTCACTTTCTCTCCCTGTAGTCTCACTTTCTCTCCCTCGTATCTCACTTTCTCTCCCTCATGTCTCACTTTCTCTCCCTCTTATCTCACTTTCTCTCCCTCTTATCTCACTTTCCCTCCCTCTCATCTCACTTTCTCTCTCTGTAATCTCACTTTCTCTCCCTCTTATCTCACTTTCTCTCCCTGTAATCTCACTTTCTCTCCCTCTTGTCCCACTTTCTCTCCCTCTTGTCTCACTTTCTCTCCCTCTTGTCTCACTTTCTCTCCCTATAATCTCACTTTCTCTCCCCGTTATCTCAGTTTCTCTCCCTCTTATCTCACTTTCTCTCCCTGTAATCTCACTTTCTCTCCGTCTTATCACTCTCTCTCCCTGTAATCTCACTTTCTCTCCGTCTTATCACTTTCTCTCCCTGTAATCTCACTTTCTCTCCCTCTTATCTCACTTTCTCTCCCTATAATCTCACTTTCTCTCCCTCTTATCTCACTTTCTCTCCCTGTAATCTCACTTTCCCTGTAATCTCACTTTCTCTTCCTGTAATCTCACTTTGTCTCCCTCTTATCTCACTTTCTCTCCTTGTAATCTCACTTTCTCTCCCTCTTGTCTCACTTTCTCTCCCTGTAATCTCACTTTCTCTCCCCGTTATCTCAGTTTCTCTCCCTCTTATCTCACTTTCCCTGTAATCTCATTTTCTCTCCCTCTTATCTCATTTTCTCTCCCTCTTATCTCACTTTCTGTCCTTGTAATCTCACTTTCTCTCCATCTTATCTCACTTTTTCTCTTTTATCTCTCTTTCCCTGTAATCTCACTTTCTCTCCCTGTAATCTCACTTTCCCTGTAATCTCACTTTCTTTCCCCGTTATCTCAGTTTCTCTCCCTGTAATCTCACTTTCTTTCCCTCGTATCTTACTTTCTCTCCCATTTCACTTTGTCTTCGTGTTCTCACTCTCTCTCTTTCTGTCATCTCACTTTCTGTGCCTGTCATCTCACTTTCTCTGCCTGTTATCTCACTTTCTCTGCCTCCTGCCTCGCCTTGTACCCGCTTTCTTTATCTCTCTTTTTCCTCCGTCTTACATCTCGTCTCCTCGCTCTCACCTTGTCTTTCTCTACGAGCTTTCCGTGTCCTTGCTATCCCTCACAACTCGCTTTATTTTCACTCTCTCTCTCTTTCTGTCTTTCAGTTTCTCTCTCTCTCTCTCTCTCTCTCTCTCTCTCTCTCTCTCTCTCTCTCCCCCCACCAGTTTTGTCCCCCCAGCGTCTCTCTACCCCCTACCACGCCCTCCCTTTCATTGCCCCACACCTTATCTCTCTCCCTCCACCTATCACTATATGTCTGTCTGCCTGCCTCCCTGTCCCTCTTTGTCTCCCATCTTGTCTCTGTTTCTTCTCCTCACTCCTCCTGTCTCTCACTCCTGTATCTCTCCTTCTTCCTTTATATCCTTACGCTTCTGTTTCATCGTTTCTGTCTTCTGCCTTTGCCTCCCTCCACTCTCCCTCGTTTCCACCCCTCTTTTTCCAACCCTTGCCTTCCTCCCCCTGTCTCCTATCCTGTCTCCTCTCCCCTGTCTCCACCACTTCCCCCCTCTTTCTCCACCCCGTCTCTCCTCATTCTCCATCTCTCCCTCCACCCTATTTCTTCCCTCCCTGTCTCTACCTCAATCTCCTCCCCCACTGTGTCAACCCGTTTTCTCCCCTCTAGTCAGCACCCCACCCATCTCCACCCCCACCTCCTCCCTACTCTCTCTGCCTTCTTCTCTTCTCTCCACTGTCTCCACTCCCCCCTCTCTTCACCCCCCATCCTCCTGTCTCCTTCCCAGCCCCCACCCCTCCCCCATGCTGTCTGCGCCCCGTCTACCTGTCCGTCGTGGTGCGTATTGATTGCCAGTGGAGCGTCCGTCAACTCCAGCCCACTGATGGACCATTTTAATTAAGTCTCACTCAAGCACCTGTTTTTTTTTTACTCTTTTAGTTCCCCTCAAGCGGCTCTGGCTCACTTCTCTCACCCCCCTCCCCCTTATTTTGCTCCCATCCCCTTCTTCCTACCCATTCATACTATTTTCCCTTACCTCCCTCCCTCTCTCCTGCTCTCCCCCTTTTGTCTCCATCCCTTCCCCCCACACCCTCTCTCCACCCTCTCATAATGTCCCTCCAACCTCCCACCCCTGCTCC
>NC_137017.1:17806550-17811550 GCF_032717465.1 Coenobita brevimanus
GAGAGAGAGAGAGAGAAAGGAAAAGGGGAAAAGAGAAACAGAAAAGGGAAAAGCAGACAGAATTGCGAAGGAGAGACAAGGAGAGACAGGAAAGAACAGAGGAAGAGAATAGAAGGAAGGAGAAAAGTGGAAAGAAAGGAAGAGAGAATAAGAGAGTAGTGATAGGGAGGGAAGAATGACGGACATGGAAGAAAGGAAACAAAGATACGGGCGGGAGGAGACGGGAATATGGAAGAAAGAAGGAAGAAGGAAGGAAGAGAGAAGTAAAGAAAGAAGGTAAGAAGTATAGGCCGAAGGAGACAGAAATGTGAAGGAAGGAGAAAGAGAATGAAAGACGAATGTAGGGAAAAGATGATAGACAGGAAGGAATAGGAGGAAAGATGAGTGAAGTATGGGAAGGAAGGAAGAGATGGAGAAGGTAGAGGAAGGAGAAGGTGGGAAGAGAAGGGAGGGAGAGAGATATAGGAAGGGAGGAAGGAAGGAATTAAGAGGAGTGAAAAGGAGAATGAAGAGGAAGAGGAGGATGAAAGGAGGGAAGGAAAGGAAGAGGGGGGCGGGAAGAAAAAAGAGAAAGGAGGAGAAAAGTTAGGGCGAGGAGAAAGGAAAGGAAGGAAAAGAGGGACGAAGGGAAACAAGGAAAGAGAGGGAGGGAAGGCAGGAAGGAGACAGAGAGGAAATGAGGAAGGTAGGGAAGGAAGGAGATAGAGAGGAAGTGAGAAAGGCAAAACACTAAATATAAGACTGGAAAATGGGAGTAAATGTCAGAAGGGGAAGGAGAGGTGGAGACAGGCAAGGAGAGTGACAGGGATGAAGGAGGAAGTGAGAAAATAGGTACTCGTATTCTCTCTCTCTCTCTCTCTCTCTCTCTCTCTCTCTCTCTCTCTCTCTCTCTCTCTCTCTCATCTGGGACGCAAACGCAAGCCCTATAAGTACCAAGCATGTTAGTTGTAATATCCCCATCATCATCAAGACACAGTGCAAACTCCTACACCCTCCCCATCCCACCCTTCCTTCCCCCTCCCCAACCGAATAGACGGAAAAGGAGGGAAAAGAGAGGAGGTGGAGAAGTTGAAGGGGTTACTAGCTGTCCAGTCATCCTCATTCCTGTCCTCTTTTCACCGGTATTGTTTCCCAGTTCATTACCTGCCCAATTGCACAGTAGCTTTCACAAACAAATTAATTTAAATATAACATTATGACACTCGTTCTAAATATTTGGTACTGGTGTAAGGTGTTAGGCGTTACGTACTCTATTATCTCAGTCCGTCCTCGTCTATGACATTTGCAGTAGTTTTTTTTTTTTTCTTTTTTAACGCTATACTTATTTCCTTCTCAATGCAAGCTTCGGCTTGAGGGTTTGATGGGCGAGGGGAAACCGTATTCATCACTTTACGGTTCTTATTCTTGTAATGTGTTTAAACGCTCACTTCTATGCATGGAAGTGAAAAAGTTACTGCATGTCAGTGTTGTGATACCAACTCTAACATATGGAAGTGAAGCTTGGACCTTGCTGGAGGGACGGAAGTCAAGAGTGAGAGCAGTGGAAATGAGTTATTTGAGAGGAGCATGTCGAGTCACATGGAGCGACAGACTGACAAATGAGGAAGTGAAGGAACGTTGTGGTGTGGCTGTGGATGTGACAGAAAGCTTTAGGAGAAACACAACGAGGTGGTTTGGCCATGTGGAAAGGATAGAGAGCGAGAGGCTGACGAGAAGAGTGTATGTGAGTGAGGTGGAGCGAGGGAGAGGAAGGGGGAGGCCAAGCATGAGACGGAAGGATGGAGTGGAGAGGTATATGAGAGAGGGAGGTTTGAGCTGGGAGCAGGACAGTGAAATGGCGGGGGACAGGGCGACATGGAGGCGATTTGTCTGTGGCCATCCCTTACGGGATTAAGGCGTCTGGCAATAAATAGATAGATAGATAGTGTTTAAACGCTTAGATAAGAGCTGCCTGGTGTCCGGGTACTGCAGTTCTTCTCTTAATTTGATGCGTATGTAGCCCCCACCTCTCTCTCTCTCTCTCTCTCTCTCTCTCTCTCTCTCTCGCTCTCACTCTCTCTCTCTCTCTCTCTCTCTCTCTCTCTCTCTCTCTCTCTGTGTGAGAGAGAGAGAGAGAGAGAGAGAGATCACTGGGGCATGTCTACCTGTTACCCTTTCATATGGGTGTGGCCTCACCAAAACAGGGCGTGGTCTGACCTGAGGCTGGGCAAGTTGGAAGGGCAGGAAGTGACCTGGGGCGGGGCAGGACAAGGTAGGGACAGAGCAGGGCGGGGCAGGGCAGGACGGGACAGGGCAAGGCAAGGGCGGGGTGGGATATTAGAAGACCAAGGGCGAGGCGGGAGTTCATTAGATCCCAAGGCGAGGGGAGGGGGAAGGGTGTAAACTTTAATGGGCGGGGCAAGAGGGCAGGAGTTGACCTCTGGGAGTTGGGTGGAGCGGGGAGGGGGGCTGGGCGGTCGAGGAGGGGCGTGGTGGTGGGGAGGGGCGTGGCGAGGTGTGGCGAAGATCAAGTGACCTTTACCATCTCCCCGGCGGCTCACCCGAGGGGATATGGGGTCGAGGGCGGAGGGGGGGGGGGCAGACTACACTGTTATTATGACGTAAGGTTTGACAGGTAGTTTTAAAAGCGAATCAATACAAAACAAAAATTAAGTGTGTTGAAGATGCAGGAAAATGTTGTGGTTCAGCGTGGGATGTGGTAATGGTTGGAAACTATTTTTTGAAGAGGTGTTTTACATGAATAAACTACAGAAAAATAGTATGTTGATGAAACAGGGCAAATGCATAGCTTAGTGTGCGATGCAGTACAAGAGTTTACGTCCCTTGTGGTTGGGACAATTTTAATATTTTATTCCAGCCAACACCACGCGATTGACCAGCTCAGTTCGATTACCTTTTCTTCTTTTTAAGCTTAGGACCCAGGTGATTTTATTCAGCTTAATAAATGCCTCTCATCATTAACAAAGACAATATATTATCTTTCCAGTTCGAACAGTCTCTCCTAAGCCAAGCAAAACCGTATGTCATTAGCAAGAATACAGTAAAAAAAAAAAGGAGTGACAGTAGTTGTGGCACCAAGCTTAGGTGAACGTGAACCCGATGGACTGAAGGCTGCATTTACCCTTCCCCTACAGTCTAGCATCTTCCTATTGGGGGGGCAGGGAGGGAGTTGCCTAGCAAGGTCCGTAAACCCACTTTTTTCATACTTTTCGCGTGTAGAAGCATTACTAATGATCGTAGAAAGCTCTGACTTATTTACGCGAAATCTTGAGGTCATTCCCTGTTGGTAGTGTGCTATCCGTTTTTCCCCTCTCTTTAGTTTTCGAGTGGCAACCCTGCCAAGATTCGCATTAGCGTCCCTCGCAACCAGTACCGGTTTTCAAAAATGCCCTTATAATTCCCCTGTGGCTTGATAGAACTGAATAAAACTTTACGTGCTTATAGGCATTGACTAGTACTACAATTTTCTTTGTATACCTATGTGCTACATTGGCCAGGTCAGAGGTCAAAGGTCATCAAATGCGAAAACGGCAAAAATAGCTAAAATCACGACTGTGCTCGCGCGAAATGCTAAGGCTCCGAGGATTATTAAGCCAGGGCCATCATTCTTGGGTGGAATGTTGCACTGGAGTACGTCCATATAGAAATGACTGAGTGTCGAAACTCACCTCCGGTCGCTGCCGAAGCCTCGTCCGCTTGGAGCTGGCCATCGTCACCTACCGCCTTGTTCTTAGTATTTTCTTGTTGTTACCTGATTATTTGATTTAGCTTAGGGGAGACATCTTGGCTTGAAGAGGTTAATGGGGGATGCGTCTAATCCCTCCAGCTGGAAAAAAAAAAAAAAATCTATCCTGAAGTGAATAAAATTGTCTAAGTTAGTATTAGTATAAAAATTAATCGAAGTGAAGGAGTTAATCGTGTGGTGGCAGCGAGAATGAATTTAAAAAAAAAATGTCATGGATGTTATAGAGTTACCAAGACTTTCTCCTGTTCAAAAGAGAAACCACACATCCTTGCAGAGAGTATACCGCAGTGAAAAAATGAGGACAACTATGAGAGACGTCATCGTAATGTATATGTATGTACCGTAGCGCTCGGTTTGCACACACTTGACATGGGCGGGCTGAACTTCAAGGGGGTTACACATCTTCAGTTCAAAACATATTCGGCGTCCATGCAGAGCGAGGCGTAGTGAAAGGCCACCATCGTAGTAAAAGACCCAAACAGATGCCAAGCTTGTCTCAAATTCTGAACAGAAACCCGACGTCCTTGCTGAAGAGCGTACCGCAGTGAAAAATCAAAGTGAAGAAATGGCCAAATGAGTGAATAAACGAAAGCAGCAGCTGTGTAGGTAAAAAAAAAAAAAAAGAGAGAGAGAGAGAGAGAGAGAACGAAAAAGAATAAACGTGGGGGAAGAAAAATTCGAATCGGAGGTGATGGCAGCGGCGGTAGCGGGAAATGAAATGTCTAGCGGCTGACGCAACTACGAGCCCAGGAATGTGCATATTTTTCTCCTTCCCTCTCCCCCTCTTTCTCTTCCTCGCTTGTTTTCTTTCTTTCTTTCTCCGCTTTTGGTTAGGCCAGGGTGTGGTGCAAAATTCATCCGACCCCACCCTGTTCACAACCTGGAGCCACGACGCTGGGTTTGGAATTTTCGATGGTGACAAGACGGCCGTAGACTTGCTGAGGCGGCCGCGAGATGGCGTTGGCGAGGCAGGCTGAGGGAGAGGCAGAGGGGAGGTGGACATAACGCATTCTTCTTGACACGACGTACACAGCAAGAAAAAGAAACAGAAAACAAGAGAGTGGACAAACAGAAAATAGAAAGAAGTGGAGTGGATCAGGGTAACGATAATCAGGGAAAAGAAAGCGCTTGAACCCCTTCTGTCCAAGGACGTCTTATTATGTCCACTCATGCAATCTGAAGACGATTTGGTTTTCGGGGTAGGAGAACATTTTCGAACTGGAGGAGTTAGATATAGTCCTCGTCAACCCTTTGG
>NC_137017.1:17816550-17891550 GCF_032717465.1 Coenobita brevimanus
AGGTGACGGCTGGAGAGGGTTAAAGCGTGGATGTATTGCTTTGTGTGTGTGTGTGTGTGTGTGTGTGTGTGTGTGTGTGTGTGTGTGTGTGTGTGTGTGTGTGTGTGTGTGTGTGTGAAAATATGTCCGAAAACAATAACAGTTGTACCGTAACTACCAACCTCTTCACTACGATCGCGTCTCGTGGTATGCAGAGAGGCCAGGCATGTTCTATCTTCGTCTTGTGCTTCGTAAATTATCATAAGCATCTGGGGTCTTGCTTTACCCTCCTCGAAAGAAGTTTTAAGTGCACGCCTCTTACTTCATATTCTCTGTTTTAGCAGACCCGTTTTCTTTTCGTGTTGCCTACTGTCTTTTACTTAGCCCACATTTCTTACGTTCCTTGGTGTGTGTGTGTGTGTGTGTGTGTGTGTGTGTGTGTGTGTGTGTGTGTGTGTGTGTGTGTGTGTGTGTGTGTGACATAAGGAGGAAGAATGAAGTGTGTTTTTCCCTAAGCTTGTGTGACGTGTTGGACAAGCCGAGAATCAGGTGTTTGGCGTGTTGCTTAGGAGGTTTTTGTGACAAGCAGAGAGAGAGAGAGAGAGAGAGAGAGAGAGAAACATATCGTCTTTCTTCTGTATGTTTGAGAATGTGCCAGATTTCCCAGTTGTTTAAATGCAACAGTATGTGTATGTAAATGTATGTGTGTGTGTGTGTGTGTGTGTGTGTGTGTGTGTGTGTGTGTGTGTGTGTGTGTGTGTGTGTTAGATCCGTCTTTTATCTGAGTTTGTATATGTGAGCTTCCCTTCAGTTTCTTGCACGTAATACGTCATTGTTATCTTCCATACAAATGCTACAACACAGCAGTCACTGTCATAACTACAGATGCCAGCAATACGTCATCACTACCACCAGTATCACTAGCACTATCTTTTTAGTCATCACAGCCATCATCACCACCGCCGTCAACACCTATTACCATCACCGTCACCACTCTCCTTATCACCACTACTCACCATCTCTACCTCAGCTGATACGTCATGAATCGCCAGAGGGTGTGGTGATGGTTAGGGTGTTACTAGAGTGAAGGTGAAGGTGTGTAGTTGGGCAAGTGTCGACGATGGGTTTGGATGTAAGTGTGTAGGGTTTGTGAGTGTGTGTATGAGTTTAATTAGGCATGCACAGATATTGTAATGGTGAGGGTGTAGTTGTAGTGCGATGTGGTAATGTGGTGTTCAGGAATGTGTGGGTGTGGCTGTGACAATGAATTAGTTTAAATAGGTCTCAAGGATTTAGTGGATGACGTGCACGTGAGACTTAAAGGAATGTGTAAGAGTAATGGGGCTGAAATGTGTGTGTGTGTGTGTGTGTGTGTGTGTGTGTGTGTGTGTGTGTGTGTGTGTGTGTGTGTGTGTGTGTGTGTGTGTGTGTGTGTGTGTGTGTGTGTGTGTGTGTGTGTGTGTGTGTGTGTGTGTGTGTGTGTGTGTGTGTGTGTGTGTGTGTGTGTGTGTGTGTGTGAGTAAAGGGATGTGTGAAATTGTAGATGTGTATATTGGTAGCTGGAAGATATATTGGTGTGTGGAAGTTAAAGAATCTGCATATGTGGGTGTAGAGAGCGAGGTGCTGTAATACTAGACAAAATTGAGGGTATAAGTGAGGCAAGTTAGGTTGTGGACACAGATGACTTTAATAAGAAGAGTGTAAAGAAGTGAAGGAGAATGGTGCAAGAGTGTAGGAGTAAGAAATAATGCGTTGATGGAAATTAGAGTAGGCTGTGGCAGGACGAAGGGTGAGAGAGAGAGAGAGAGAGAGAGAGACCAACGTGGAGCAGTGTTGGGTGTTGGATAATAAGGAGAAAAAGTGTAAGTGGCAGGACGGGTGTTGTGACTGAGCTGGGCGAGGTTTTAGTGAGTCAAATGAGGGGCGTCTGGATGGGTTTAGCCGGAGCTGAGAGGAGTCAGCCTGTGTAAGTTTAAAGCTGCCAGATACACCAAACCGAACCCTGTGGGAAAAAAAAAAAAATGAAGTATTGATCAAAGCCTGCTCTGTGTCATCATCATCATCATCATCATCCCGCCTCTTCTTTCTACCTCCAGGTGGGGTTAGGTAGGACCTGGAATGTAAGGAAAAAAAAAAAAAAAAGACATGATAGTGAAGGTAAGTAATTAACAACATGCCCAATGAAGTGGGCCACACACTCATTCACTCACCATTCAAATCCCCGGAGTCCAGACTCTACCTCACAGGCATACCTTTTCACTCATAGACATATGAGCTTCAGAAGTACCTGTCAGACAAAGTCAGTCCGACGACAGTCAAAGTTAAGAAAGAAATGCCAAACCCTTGTCGTGCACTCCAGCTTATAAAGTTCACTTTAATCACCCCAATCTCTTGTCAGTTCCATAGCACCACCATCCTCCACACCACGCTTTCTCACACACACATTTACCACATCTGTTCACCTTCTTGGCCAATCATGTCCTCTAGCCACCTTCAAATTCATTCATATATACTCATATCACCGCCATATTTATGCCAGTATTTTAAAAAGCTAAGAATAAACGAAAAGCTTTGAATGTACCGGTAGTATTAGAGAGAAAGGCTGATGGTTAAAATGGATTATGGGATACGAGCAGCAATTAAAATGATGGGTTATGGCGTAAAGGTGGAAGTTAATGTGATGGGTTTAGGGGTAAGTAAAATGAGGCTGGGAGTGCCGGGTGTAGATACGGGTAGTGGAGGTGGTAGGTGTGGGATATAGATAATTATGAGGGGTGAAATATTGCGTAAGGCCAGGGTACGGGGCAGGGGTGAAAGGTGTGAGGATAAGGTATGGTTGGGATGGGAGATTAGGAGAGGGGTAAGGTGGGTGGGGATATTAGGGACAGAGAAGTGGCCAGGGAGATGGTGCGGTGCTGGAGTGAAGCTGGGTTGGTTGAGGAGAGGTGTGGTGGGGTAGAGCTAAATATGGGAAGGGGAGAAGATAGAGTGAGGGTTGTGGATTTAAGTCTGTAGTTATGGATAAGAATAGTGGGGTAGTCGACGTGGTTATGGTGTGGGTTTTGAGGTACCGTAGAGGAGAGTATGTGGGGTAAAGGAGAAGTAGGGGTGACTTGGGGGACATGGAGTAGAATAGGATATGGAGGGATGGGGTGGGGTGGGGTGGGATGTGGAAATAGGAGGGAATATGATTGAACAAAGGGCAGAGAAGAGTGAGGTGAAGTAGAGCTGCGTGGTGGTAGGGAGGAACATGGTGAGGTGGGGTTTGGAGGGGTGGGGTGGAGTGGGGTGAGGAGCTAAGGGAGACCATGGTAGGGTGGGGTTAGGAGGGGTGGGTTGGGTGAGGTGGAGTAGGGTGTGGTGGTAAAGGAGAACATGGTAGGGTGGGGTTGGGGGGTCTGGTTGGGTGGGGTGGGACGGGGTGTGGAGGTGAGTAAGGTAAGCAGATACACAGGCTGACCCACTCGTACAGTCACTATGCAAACAAAGCCTCGTCCCTCCCTGCCTACCTCTCTACTTTTTTGCCTTGTTTGCCTACCTACCTGCCTACCTCCTTTTCTAACTCCAGTGCCCTTCTGCTTCCTTGTTTACCTACCTACTTACCTACCTGCCTGGCCAACGTACCTACCTACCTGCCTACCTACCTACTTACAAACCTACTTCCTACCTGACTACCTACCTACCTACCTACCTACCTATCTACCTATTTACTTACTTACCTACCCGCCTACCTTCTTGCCTACCTACCTACCTACCTACCCACTTACTTACTTACTTACTTACTTACTTACTCACTTACCTACCTACCTACCTACCTACCTACTTACATACTTACATATTTACATACTTACTTATCTACATACTTACTTACTTACTAACCTACCTACCTACCTACCTACTTATTTACTTACTTACTTACTTACATACTTGCTTACTTACTTACTTGCTTACATGCTTACATACATACATACTTACTTACATACATACTTACTTACTTACTTACCTACCTGCCTACCTACCTACCTCCGTACTTTCTTACATACTTACTTGCTTACTTACTTACTTACTTACTTACTTACTTTCTTACATACTTACTTGCTTACTTTCATACCTACCTACCTACTTACCTACCTACCTACTTACTTACTTACATACATACTTAAATACTTATTTACTTACTTTCATACTTACATACTTACCTACCTACCTACTTACCTACCTACCAACCTACCTACCTACCTACCTACCTACCTACCTACCTGCCAACCTACCTACCTACCTACCAACCTACCTACCTACCTTTGTACTTACCTACATACCTACCTACTTACCTACCCACCTACCTACCTACCTACCTACCTACCTGCCAACCTACCTACCTACCTACCTGCCAACCTACCTACCTACCTATCTACCTACCTGCCAACCTACCTACCTACCTACCTATCTGCCAACCTACCTACCTACCTACCTACCTACCTGCCAACATACCTACCTACTGACCGACCAACCTACTCCCTTTTCTCCCTACAGTACCCGGTCTGTCTGCATCGTTTCCTACTTACACAACATCCTGTTTTCTTGCTCATCTCATTAACCTCCTACCATTTCTTTTTTATTCATTCCCACCTTCCCAGCGCCTCTCCGCCATGCATACAACTTACCCTTCTTCTCACCATTGTACAGTGCATACCTACATACTTGTTTACCTTCGTTCCTACCGACCATCATCATCATCATCATCATCATCATTTACCAAACTATGGTACAGTCGACTCTACCTACCTTCTTTTCCTACCATCCTACCTACCTTCCTTCCAGACAGCCAGCCTACCTACCTACCTAACTCCCTTCCTACCAACCTACCTCCCCTCCTACTAACCTGCCTTCCCTTCCACCAACCTGCCTCCTTTCCTACCAACTCCTCTGCTTACCTGTCTTCTTACCTGATGCTGACTCACACTTGGTATTCCCACACCCTGCATACTCACTACACACACCCTCCAACCTCCACTCTCCCACACTCACCCCCCCCCACACTCACACTCCCCCACATTCACCCCCCCCCACACTCACACTCCCCCACACTCACACACCCCCATCACATCTCCCACCCAGTTTTTACATTCCCACGTCCTTATGCATTACACTGTCACACTTCTTCATACTACACACTTCCTCTCACTTCATTCTACACATTTCACAATACACACTTTCCCACACTACACATTTCCTCACACTGCACATTCTTCTCACTCCCTCACAGATCACACTTCCTTATACTACATACACCGCCTCACTTCCCCATACTACACATTCCTCACACTACGCCACAGTACATACTTCCACACACCACACTACACAGTTTCCTCAAATCGTACACTTCACGCTTACTCCACTCCGTGTTCCACAGACTAAAATTCTTGCTGTTTCTTACACACACACACACACACACACACACACACACACACACACACACACACACACACACACACACACACACACACACACACACACACACACACACACACACACACACACACACACATCACCAAAACACGTGGGTATTTTTCCATCACACTCACCCACCTTCACCACCACACCAGTCACTACCACCACCACCACCACCACCACCACACCAGTCTCCACCATCACAACCACTATCACCACCATCACTGCCATCACAATCAGTGCCACCATGATTAGTATCTCATGTCACTACCTCTACCATTACCACCGTACCATAGCTACTCCCACCACCATTACTACCTCCACTACCTTCATAACCAGACACAGCTACTTTTTCTTCTACCACCATTATCACCACATCACATTCAGTACCATCATCATCATCATTATCATCATCATCATCATCTACCATTCTTATTATTTTCATTATCACTATAGTCATCATTATCAGCATTACTACCACTACAACCATCACCACCACAGTAACTACTGCTATCACTAGGCCTACCACCATCACCACTACATCCGCACTACCAATGCTGTCATTATCACTACCGTCACCACACTCTTATCGCCATTACTGTGTCAGCTGCCATTATCATCACAGTCACTACTCTCCTCACCACTCCTATCATTGCCACTCCAGCCACTACTGATATCGCTGGCACCACCAATGCAGATGCTACTACTGTCACCACTACCACCACTACTGATACCGTCACTGTCATCATCACTGTCACCACTACTACCATTACTCCCAATACCATCACTACCACCACCATTCCCACCGTCACCAGTGCAACTACTACCAGTACTACCATCATTACTACCACCATCACATCGCAACCACTTCACCATTGTGTTGCTGCCCCATTCCGCTCCACCACCACAACTACCACAGTTCACCACACCTACCACTGTCCTGCCCACCACCTCCACTACATCAGACAGTAATCCACCACACCACTACCATCACCACACTACCACACCATCACCGTCACCACCACCACCATCACCACACTACCACACCACCACCGTCACCACCACCGCCAACGCACTACCTTCACAGCGCTGCCACCACATAAACTTTTACTTAGTCACACCATTTCCATACTTAATACATCACACTATACACCATACAACTGCCATCATACCACATCCACACACCACATGTCGATCACCTCACCACCACACTTCTACCACGTCACAACCACCACCACCACCACCACCACCACCACCACATTTCTACCACGTCACCACCACTACCGCACCACCACCCCTTTACTACTACCAGTGCCCCCACAATAGCAACAGTATGAAGCACAGTGCAATCTGGCAATGTTGCAGTCTTGGCCGTGCAACCCGACCCCACCCGGCTCACTTGCACGTGTGTCACCCCCACCCCCCTCCAAATACTACCACCCTCCACCACCCATACTACGACTTCCCCCACCCCTTACACCCCCTTACCTCCCCATCTCTTCCCTCCCACCCTCCCTCCTCATACCACAACTCTCCACCTCATCTAGGCTACGGCTTCCCCACCACACCTCACCCCTCCACCTTTTTCCCTATACTGTACTGCTGCTACTACTACTACTACTACTACTACTACTACTACTACTACTACTACTACAACTACTACTACTACTACAACTACTACAGTTACTACTGTTACCACTTCTACTACTGATGACGATGATGGTGATGATAATAATAATAATAATAATAATAATAATAATAATAATAATGATAACAATAATAATAATAGTAATAGTAATAATAATAATAATAATAATAATAATAATAATAATAATAATAATAATAATAATAATAATGATAATAATAATAATAATAATATACTAATAATTTACACCTTCGCCACACCCACGTGACAACTCTTCACCCCACCCATGACTTACCTTTCACCTTCCACTCATACTTCCACCCTCCTCCACCCACACCCACCTTTCTCCTCCCACTCTCATCCCTCGTCCCCCTACCCTCCACATTCACCCTCAGTCTCCACTCTTAACATTACCACCCACCTTCCATCCATACCACCCCTCTCCATCCACCTCCCACACCACCTCCCACCTCTGCTCCATCTTCCACCTGCTTCACCATCATCATCACAACTCCCCACCTTCCACCCACAGCCACTCTTCCTCATACAGCTCCTATCCATCATGCTTCTTTCCACATCATCATTCTGCTTATTTGACACGCCACCACTCTCCACACTTTACCTTTACCAACTTTGTTCTTATTTCGCACACATCATTGATCATTGCTTTGCCTTCACCACCCATATCGCCACCAGCACCACTCATCACCATCGCCGTAAGTGCTTCTTTATCACCACCACCACCACAATCATCCCTTCTCACCATTAACTTTTTGTTCATCACCAGTTTTCTTTCACTACCTTTCCTCTCATTTCTTCATTGCTCTCTCACCACTACCACCACCGTCACCTCTCCGCCCATTCTTCCTCACCACCACTCAACCATCACCACACAGTGTTATGAACATCCTTCCCATTCCCTCATTTCTCTTCCACCACTATCTATCACTACCTCACCATCCTATTTCTCATTCCTTCATTCCCTCCCGTCACCACCACCACCACCACCACACTGATCATCCTTCCCACCCCTTTTCTGTCGCACCACCACCACCACTTACCCTTCTTTCATCACTATCCTTCTCATTGCTTCCTCACGACCTCCTCCACCACCACCACCACCATAAAGGCTACCACACGTGACACAGTTGTGAGTAGTGCGAACAAAGCGAGTAGGGTTACATCAAAAACTCACGGTACACTGCGGTACACTCGCACTGTTGTCATACGCCGCGGTTCACTTGTTTACGGTTTGGGTGCCCTGGGTCATCCGTTAAACCTTTCCTGAAGTTATTGTGGGATGGGAAGCAGATATGGCGCCCGATTATGTTTTTTTGTTTAACTCTTCCTACCTCCAGACGATTTTACCCAACTTAGGACATGTCTTAAGTAGAGAAGTCTATCAAAAGCTGAAGAAAAATCGTCTGGTAGTAGCAAAAACAGAATCAAAAGTGCGTCATCTGCGTGTATGGTTAAGTATGCTATAGTTCGTTCCCTTTAACTTGTCCGTTGTTCAGTGGCAGAGTAAGACGATACTAAGGTTCTAAAGTCATTTTGATAGCATATTTTCATTAGCATCATGTTCTAGTGTTAAGCTCTTGTTACAGCACAGGAGTCAAGATGATGAGATGGGAATTTTAGGCCAAATTAATATGGCCAGTCTAGTGTCCTTGCCCCCTAGTCTCCCTTCGCCCCCACCCTGCACCCGACCCTACTATAGGCTAGTTTACCCTCTTCACTATAACTTGGCCTAAAATGCCATCTCTCCTTCTTGTGTCCTGAGTTGTAACAATAGATTAAAATTAAAATAAGATGCTAGTCAGGAAGAAGTGCAATGAAAAGGACGTAGAGCCATCATACATCATACGGTCTTGTTCTGTTGCTGAGGTACCCTTGAGGAAAGTTCCTGGTTAAACACTCGCCATACACTTCGAAATAGTATGTGAGAGACAAGTGGTAGTGAAGCAGTAGCCAGTACTCACCACTGTGGTAGCTGTGCAGGGATGGAAGGAGGAGGGGTGGGAATCATCAGCGCCCCCAGCCTTCCTCTTCCCTTAACCTCTCCCAGCTCACACAGTGTTACCAGACAGTGGAGTGTCTGGCTACTACTCGGCTTGTGATTATCTCGCACTTAATGGCTCAAATTAGCAGGCAGGTGTATAAGGTAGAACTTTCCCCAAGCGTACGTGAAGTAAACTGGAAAAGGACGAAAATCTTGCCCAAGTTAAGCTGAAAGGAGTACGGTAACCTGACAGATCTTCTCTTACAGGCTTCAACGAAATTTAAAGGAATCTAGTGAAGACGTTGTATTTGTTAATGATTCATGTATACAGTAAAGTGGTCAGAGAACTTCCAAGTATCAAATTATCAAAATCATTTTTGCGGAGCTGTTCAGAATATCCAGGGAGAGCCAGCGTAATAGGTATGGATGAAAGAAGGAAATATTAGACACTTTCGCCTGTTTAGATGTACTGGGTATTTCAGTATAGGTTAGCTTAGCTGTATTAGATATTATGGAGAAGAGGATGAAGCTGGTAGAACTGAATATTTGGTTTATGTTTAGTTTCATATATCACCACCACCACCACCGCCGCCGCCACCATTCCACAATTTCCCACTACATGAAAGGGATGGGTGGCCTCCAAAAAAAAGCAAAAGAAAAACCTAAATGACTGAGAAGCCAGGAATAGAGTGCTCCGCGACACCGTACCTGGTAGCTAACAACACAAATCCTTCCTTACTGCGTTTTTGCACACTTGATAGATACTGCAAGTGTGGTAGTGGTGAAGCTATGGCCTTTGATCTTGTTGCTGCTGCGTCGGTATATTTCTCTTGCCCACACCATCACTACTACCATCACTGCACACACACACACACACACACACACACACACACACACACACACACACACACACACACACACACACACACACACACACACACACACACACACACACACACACACACACACACACACACACACACACACACACACACACACACACCGCTGCCCTCCCCTATATGCACCATCACCTTCCTTTGCTCACACTACCATCTCTTCCTACTCATACCACCCTTTCCTATTCACACCATCCTTCCCCCCGTTACACCTAAACATTTCCTTATTCACACCGCCACCGTAGCCTACACACATAAATTCCTACCACCCACCACATCACCCTTTTTCTACCCCACCTCTCTCTCTCTCTCTCTCTCTCTCTCTCTCTCTCTCTCTCTCTCTCTCTCTCTCTCTCTCTCTCTCTCTCTCTCTCTCTCTCTCTCTCTCTCTCTCTCTCTCTCTCTCTCTCTCTCTCTCTCTCTCTCTCTCTCTCTCTCTCTCTCTCTCTCTCTCTTCTACCCACAAACCCACCACACTACCCACAGATCTCAAGCTGTTTTACCCACACAACCTCTACCCTCCCATACCAACACCACCCTTCCTACCAACACTTTTACCTAAGACCTGATATAGGGAGCTGGACTGTAAATTGGATGGTTGCATGTCGTAGTCTGGAGGGTAGGTCTGGATTAAACAAGAACTGAAAGTGTATATTATTGGCCATCGTGTCAGGCAGTAATGTTGACAGTTTACGTTTCCTCTGACCACATCACCACCACCACCCAACCATCAACACTCACCACACACATCTCACCACACCCTTCTCTGGCGGTCATCACATCACCAACACCCAGCCAACTGCACTCACCTCACACGTCTGACTACAACCTCCACTGGCAGTCATCACCTCACCACCACCCAGTCAACTACATTCATCACACACATCTCGCCACACCCTTCATCACATCACTACCACCCACCCAGCTACAACCACCACACACCTCACCACACCCTCCAATAGCAGCCATCACCTCACCCACCACACAACCAACAATACTCACCACACGTCTCACCACACCCTCCACTGGCAGTCAGCACATCACCACCACCCCACCAACAATACTCATCCAACACATCTCACAGCACCTTCCCCTGGCAGCCATCACATCACCACCACCCCACCAACAATACTCATCCAACACATCTCACAGCACCTTCCCCTGGCAGCCATCACATCACCAGTCTTAACCATATCACCCCCAGGACATCTTTATTTTATTCTTGCCATCTCGAGACGCCTTTCTTTAGCTTAGGAGATACTCTGAACTGAAGGGCATAGATAACGTACACCCTTCACTAACCCCTTCACTACGAGGAGGCTGTCCTAAACTGACGAAAGAAAAGCATTCGGGAGCCGCATGCTAATCGCCCTCCAGAATATGCTGTTGGCCAAGTTACAAGCTACTTACAAACCACATGTGAAGAAAATTCGCAAAACTCTACGGAATTCAGTCACCCCGTTTCATAAAAAGCCAATCCATTTTAAAACTTTGGTAGCCATGTTGGTGGCCTTGACCTTGACCCCGAATGCCCATTTTCGGACTCGTCCAAGATTTTGCCCATATCTTGATACCCTGAAGTTTCATGATGATAGGTCAAGCCGTTCGTGAGATAAAATGGTGGCAGATACACAGACAATGGTAAAACACACACACACACACACACACACACACACACACACACACACACACACACACACACACACACACACACAAGCACGCGCGCGCGCTCACAGATGCGGGCAAAAACATTATCGCTCCACCTTGCTAAAGGCGGACAATAAAATATAGAGTGGCCCGTAAATAGCACTCCACTGGAAACGCCTGGTAGTATCTTGTGTGTTACGGGGATGGCTCAGTCTGCTGGTCTGGGCATGGATGTAGCAGTGGGAATAAGACATGAAGACATGATGCAGGGCAGGCATTGATAACGCTGATTGAGCCGTCCCCGCAACACACAAGCAGTCGTTCGGCAGATGAAAGGGTTATATCTTTTCTCGTGAAACCAATTTTGTATGCATTCTCGGGTATTATTGGGTAATTACAGGTACGTATGTAGTATTAAGTAGGATGTGGATAGTTGAAAGGGTTATATCTTTTCTCGTGAAACCAATTTTGTATGCATTCTCGGGTATTATTGGGTAATTACAGGTACGTATGTAGTATTAAGTAGGATGTGGATAGTACTGTTGGTGCGAAGGGTTAGACTACAGTATCCATCAGTACACTCATATACCTCCATTACTTCAATTAATTACACTGCCAACCTTCTAATTCACGAAAAGAGAGAGAGAGAGAGAGAGAGAGAGAGAGAGAGAGAGAGAGTATATTTATATGATACTCCTATCTTATCAGAGCCAACACAGGCCATAATACTCCAGAAATACTATAGCCAGCATACTTCGACACTGCCTACCCTTACCGTACCTCAGCACGCGCTGGTCTCCTGACTTAACTCTTATATAACTTACTCTCAGAGGAATAGCATCGTCTGGCGTTAGGTTGAAAGTAGCCCTAAAGTTGTCCTGTCCATGAGGGTGTTAATGGTGCCAGTACAGTAATAGCATCCTGTCTCCTATGACTCACTCAGCTGAACAAAAATGCCTGGCATTAATTAAAATTAGATTGCAAGAGATAACGCGACCATGAGAGGGTTAATATGTGCATCTTATCAATCCTGCGAAGCACGACGGTACATATTTTCGGCAACTCACCCTATATCGTTGCGCGAAATTCTGCCTGTTTGTGTGTGTTTGTCTGCCTGTTTGTTTGTGCTTTAACTCCCCCTAGGCTATTAGGTAAATTTAAATTAAACAGGTGAGTTCTTCTGGTTACTCCCAAGGCCTTCCACTATGTAGGCTACAATTTTCCAGCCACGAATTTTTAGGGGTGTTAACCCCTGTCATCAAAATTAATTTTCTCATAGTGAAAGGACGACAGATATGGCTTTGATAACTTAGTACATATTGTACAGTGGACTCTTACCCGTAATGCGCCATGTAGGGAGCTTGTCCCTCTCCTCATAAATGAAAACGATCAGAAATAGGGGAAAGTGAAAAATGGATTTCAGCGAAACTTCTTAGGTCAGTTTGCCTGGTTCCTTGATAATGTCTTCCACTATATATCATCTTTCATCAGGATTTTTAGGGGGGAGCCTCCCTTTAAAACCTGTAAAGGATACAAAATAGAGGAAGGTGGGCAGGTATGGCTCTGATATCTTAGTACATGTTGTCGAATGGGTCTACTGCTGTTATTACTACTAGTGCGTCTGCGACCACGGATGAGGGTGTCCTGGTATATCACCGGTTCACATATGCCACCATTGTGATCGTGTAGCATTTACATCGGTATACTACAATAACATCTTTTATGATGCAGCAGTAAGTCTTTCAACTCGGCATGCATACGCAGGACTGAGTATGCAGTTTCAATTTTTTGAAATGCACAGAATGAAACTGCACATCTGCTTTATTATCATTGTATGCGAAAGATAAATGAACCCCTTCTTTTCGGTGATAAATATGTTTTACATTTTAACCTACAGTAATCTTGCTAGCATCAGGGAATTTGCAAATTAGAGAGGTTAGATATCGCCTTCATTAACCCCATCACTAACAGATGTCCGTGGCTGGATCATATCATCGGGAAGCAGCAAGAATAAACCAATAAATTACGTCATTGTAGTGAAGGGTAAAGATAGCCTCGCATATTATAAAACCACCTGTTATCGCGGTCACAGCCCCGGTACACCACCAACACCGCAGCGATTATCTTCTTTGAAAACTTCCTACCACTGGACTGCTTTATTCACCACAGGAAGGACCTTTTGTGGTGAAAGATAAGAAACAATAACGCCATAAGTACCACGACATCATGCCATAGTTTATTCTTACAACCATCAGAGGATTTTGCTCATCGTTGTCAGGGGGTGAGAAGCACTCCATTAGCCCTTTGAGTTCAACGATTTTTCTTTTTCATTTAACTCTTGCTAACAGTAGACGATATTAATCACCACATAAAGGTCCTCTCGTAGTCAAGGGGTTAATTGGCCGCAGGTGTGACAATCCGCCTCCTCTTAACTCCCCCCCTCCACCTTCCCCCTTCCCTCCTTATCACTCCCCCCTCTCCTCCCCTCCCTGCACACTCACACACACTCACGTCACTCTCTTTACACTTATCGTCTATCTTATCAGTCGATTTACCGATACCGCAGCCATCGATAGCGCCCTCAAATTTAATAAGGGAAATACTAGGGCTCGGACGCACACCTGGGTAGTGTATTGAGCAAGTGTTTTTATCTTTGGTTCTTTTTTTGTCTTTTTTTTTATTTATGGATGAGTGTTGGGTGACAACGTTATAATAAGTGGACGACTGTTGGTTTTAGCTTATGGTTCTTTTTTCTCTTTTATTTTCATTTTCTTGCTTCCATTCATTCATTCATTATTTACTTACTTATCTGTATCTTTGGATAAATCCGAGAGATGGCTAGGGTTATTGCTCACATACTGTCACTCAAGGGTTAGCGACTGGTCACACTAGCCAGCTTCGTACATGCCTGGACTTGGTAGCCTCATCCCGACCCTCACGCTCTTGGTATTGTAAGGTATTGGATGACTGATGGACGGATGGACTAACGTGCACATGTAACGGGTTATGGAATGGGAGGTGGCGCCTCCAATGCAATTGCAATCTCATCTTGTATCTCAGGAGCACCAGTAAAGGACTTATACTCTGTTTAATCCTTTCATGCCATGCAGCTCGACTCATTAACCCCTCCTTCGTCACTGTCTAGGCCAAGAAACTTAACACTGCATCCCCAATCGATTTTATCATGCTTAGTCCTTAGGTCAAGAAGAGAGGGACAGTCGAAATGCGGGGGTATAAAATGAAAAAATAAATTGTTAAGCGGGAGCTAGGAAGCCTCCCATCCCACTTGAAATACGACCCAAAGAATAAAGAAAAGGGAGCTCACATAAAAAGTTCTGTGGTTGTTGGCTTTATTCTTTCCCTTGTGAAATTTTGTGATGATATTGTGCTCGCGCCATAAATCATTGCTGGCAGCCGACAGTATTTTGAGCACAGATTCGTGACTGTTACTGTCAATCGCTTAATGGAAAAACTACCGACTTTTGTTTGTAATGTGTGTGTGTGTGTGTGTGTGTGTGTGTGTGTGTGTGTGTGTGTGTGTGTGATTCGGAGGTGAGCGAGGAAGTGGGAAAATTGAGTGAAAGTGGTTGCATGGATAAGGGACCGTATAGAGACGATAAGCGAGTGTTGGAGTGAAGGGAAAATTTGGGGATCTAGTGAATGATGTCATGAGTGTGAAAAATAAATATAACAATCACTCATGAATACTGGTGTGCTAATCATGAGGTGAACGTGAGCCAGATCAAGTGTGTAGTATGAGTCAGCCAGCATATTATCATGACCTGTACCCTTCACCTAAATCAGAGCACATACTTCCTCTCACTCAAACCACTCTACCAGGCCCCAGGTGCTATACTTCTTTCACACTAACTTGTCCCAAATTTTAGTCCTTGTTGCAGATTATTTCACGTAGCTCAGTGGCACGATAGGATAATGTTACAGTTCTATCTCCTTTCCTTTCGTGACTTGGATCAGATGCTGTCTTAATTTCTCGGCAAAACACAGCATTCAAGATGGCGAGATGGCAGATTTAGGCCAAGGTAAAGTAAAATTGGTACAATTCAGGTTGTGTTCATATGAGGAAGATTGATCGTTTACACTTTTATTTCCGCTTACGTAGGTATCAAACACTTCACTACCGAACTAGAATAAATGGTAATCCCTTCAGCTGGATGACGCCCTTTATTGATATAGTCTTGCTGCCTTCACACAACTTTACTCAACTTAGGGGAGATGTCTCGTAGTGAAGGGTTTAATGCAGACCATATCTCACCCCTGTAGTCTCTTTTAAGCTTAAAGAAGAAAAGTACGTCGTGGGATTGAAGGAAATAAGGTGAAAACATCCGGCCAAACAAAATAACTTCTCAAGATTACTGCCAACTGTGGGGATTTTGTTTATAGTAAGTATTGGCATGCTTCTTTACGAATACTTTTTGTCGAGCAACCCCAAGGGAAGAGAGGTAGAAAGGTACAGTTTCATCCATGTTATGTCAATCCCATAATAGCTATACCATTGTACTGTAGTGACTGTTTCTCAAGTATTATGTTGTGAAAATTAAAACCACCAGTGTCCAAAGCTGAATAGTTATAAGACACCGGAGAAGAGTTTTTTTTTTTTTCCCTAGTGCTCGCGCATCCCCCATGGCCGTCTTCTGTAAAGGTAAAAGCTAATAAAAATATGAATAAACGCTTTTAAAAACTATAGATTGAAATTCATGTTATAATTGTCTCTTGTTGGCCATTTGGTGTGGGCTATTTAGCAGTCAAATCAGTATAAATAACTATACGTACTCATGCTTTCCATTTATTTTCTTGCCTGGCGCACTTTACCGCTTCCAAAAACACCCATTTCAGTCGTCTCAAGCTTCCTTTTTTTATCATTATTCCTGATGCATTTTACATACAGCAGAGTTTAGGGTTTGGAAGGATAATGTATAAGTTTTGTATTTTGTTCCAAGTTTCTGATTTTCAATACATCACATTTTACTGGACATATTTTGTGTTTTGCCTGTCAATATATACTCCTGCTTGTGGGAAAACAATTTCTGGTATCGTTAATAAAGGCTCAGCGATATTTAATACTTGATGTCATAATTTACCTTCAATTATTTAATTTTCACAGCGAGCAGCAAAAATACGAATTTTATTTTCTAAAAACGGTCTTATATGATTACGGTAAAATGATTCTAAAAGTTATTTGAGTCAGGAATGAAAGCGCTGTCACCTAAAATTAATACTACAGTTTTGTTGTCATCTGAAATCAACAGTAATAAGTAATCCGAATGAACGGGAAACTACTCGGTTTCTTTTCATTTGGCAATGATCCGTAACACCTTTCAGCTGAGCTGATGATCATGTGTGATCAGATTGGAGGGTTGATTTGACTAGTAACCAAGGACACTCATTCTTGCTTCATAACTAAGGCTCGTCGTATTTCATGCAACCACGTCTTTAGAATTCAGGCTGTGAAAGTTGCCTAGTTCCGTCAGATGAAAATAAGCCGAACGTAGTGAGTTGTGACTCCAGTATTCTCATCAGTTAAAGAGGCTCCATGGCAGCTCCTCCTTGATGGTTTATGTTCTGCATCTGATACGATAATAAATTCTTGCGTGGCATCTATGCACTTTATGTCGATGTAAAGAGACATGAAAAACATAAAAGGCGTAAAATGTAATATGCAACGTATGTATTTAAAGAAGAGATCTGAAAAAAGTCGGCCGTAACTCTGAGAAACCTCTATACATAAATACTGGTTACGTAAAGCACAGCAAATTAACCAGTGTGCTCTCACCTGAAATATCGTGTGTTGCTCCCACCCAGGTAGTGTTGCTCTGCGTTGTGCTGTTTTGCTTTATGTTTGCCTAATATCAGCCCTGTCATGGAAAGGACAGTTCTAGCATTCTGTCCCAGGTAACGCAATGAGATTTAACTGAGCTGAGCGAGCCAAGGGACTCTGAACGTTAATACTGGTGCACCAATAACGCTGTTTTGGTCTGGACAACTCTTGTATTTTCTTCCAGCTAATGCCAGACGATTTTATTCAGCTGAGAGTGAGTCAAAGGAGCCTGGGAGTGTTGTTTGCCTTCATTTACAGTGAACTGAGTTTCGCTAAATGGCTGTGTGTCTGGCGTGAAGTGTAGGGAGTGCAGCGTTGTGTTTCATGTTTTCTGTGTATAGCGAAGTGTTGCGTTGAAATGTGATGAAGTGAGGATGGGGGCGTGTGCAGATGCTTGGGTTTGGGTGAGGTAACTTGGGTGTGGTATCATGGGTCTGGATGTGGATATAGAAACCAGGATGTCGGTGTGGGTGTTAGTATGGGGTAGGAGTGTGGTAATGTGGGTGTGGGAGCATGGGTAGGGGTGTGGAATCGGGAGTGTATATTATGTAGTTTGGGAGTGTGTATGTGGATGTGTCGGGCTGGTAGTATGGGTGTGGTAAACTGAGTGTGGGTATGGTAGTGTAGATGTGGATGTGGCAGCGTGGGTGTGGGCATGTGTTGTGGATGTTGTAGAACTGGTGTATGGTGGTGTGGATGTGGCGAAGGGAACATGGGTAAGGACTTGTCAGTGTGTATGTGCGTGTGGTAGTATGAGTGTAGGTATAGGGCAAGGGTCTGGTGGTGCTGGTGTGGGTGTGGATGTGGCAGTTTAGGTGTGGGTATGGGGCTTGCGTCTGGTTGTGTTGGTGTGGGGGCGTGAATGTGGGTATGGTGGTGCAAATGTGGTTATGTGAGTGAGGTATTCTGGGTGTGGTACGACTGTGTGTGTGTGTGTGTGTGTGTGTGTGTGTGTGTGTGTGTGTGTGTGTGTGTGTGCAGTAGGGTGGATATGGATGAAAAGCTTGCATGTGCTTGCAAGAGTGAATCGGGATGAGTGAGCTTACCATTGTGTGTGGAAGCGTGGAGTGAGCGTGAGAGCGTGCATGACTACGTAGAAATGAGCGTGGGAGCAGGAGTGATGTGGGAGCATTTTGGTCGTAGTGATGATAGAGGAAAGTGTGAGCGCTTTAGGGGCGTGGGAACAGAATGATGGACGTAGCAACAGGATGATGGGCGTGGGAATAAAATGATGGGCGTGGGAATAAAGTGATGGGCGTGGGAATAAAATGATGGGTGTGGGACTAAAGTGATGGGCGTGGGAATAAAGTGATGGGCGTGGGAATAAAATGATGGGCGTGGAAATAAAATGATGGGCGTGGGAATAAAGTGATGGGCGTGGGACTAAAGTGATGGGCGAGGGAATAAAGTGATGGGCGAAGGAATAAAATGATGGGTTTAGGTAAAGATGATTGGGGAAGGGATAAAGTGATGGGCGTGGGAGAAGAGAGTGTATTGGAGAGTATGTGATTATCATAGTATCAGGCATGTGCGAGCCGGCCGTTGAAAGGTGTACATACATACATACATACATACATACTGTACATACATACATACTGTACATACACACGTACATAGAAGCACATTAAGATCTACAGCTGTACTCATAAAAGATTATTGACAAAATTTACAATAAAGGATGTATCCATCAAAGCTGTTTATTATCAGGAATAATTTGTTTTTCCTCTTTTCAGTATTTCAGTTTGTGAGGCGTTTGGTACCTGAATGAGAAAAAATAAAATAGCAAGGAAATTTGTAAACAGCTTAAACTGATGAGAGTATATCAATATGGATCCTGTGATTTTCTATAGCATTAAAATAAATGAATAAATAGATAAACTCGATTGACAGACATGAGTTTCAGTGAGAGATGGATGTAGGAGAGAGAAGGGGATTTGGAAGCATTTGTTTATCCAAGAGGGCATCTATTTGAGAGCAAGGAGGAGGAGGGGAAGCCGGTGGTGCAATTGAAGCATATAATTCTCCACCGATCAGACCCTTAGAAGAAGTTTGTTTCCCCAGTGTTCCTGTTTCCACCCAGCAGTGCAGTTGCGGGTGTAAAGGTGATTGTTGTGTGTGGTATTCAAGGGGAAAATTGAACCTTAGAAAAAGTTGATTATATGACTTATGAACCGCTCGTGCAATCGATAGGTACAATTTCTTAGCCGTGTGTGTGTGTGTGTGTGTGTGTGTGTGTGTGTGTGTGTGTGTGTGTGTGTGTGTGTGTGTGTGTGTGTGTGTGTGTGTGTGTGTGTGTGTGTGTTGGGTAGGAGCGTGCGGGTGGTCAGGTAGGCAGGCAGGCAGGTAGGAACTGACTGGGGGAGGGGGGCAAGGTCATTCTCTCTCTCTCTCTCTCTCTCTCTCTCTCTCTCTGGATCAGTCCTTTCATCCATCCATCTATCTAGACCAGCGCGTCTTAACCTGGGGTGCTAGCACCCCAGGGGGTGCTGGTCAATTTTAGGGGGTGCTGGAAAATGCAACATATATTGGTTTTGCTCAGTATTGGCATCGTTGATATTTTATATTTGGAGTATGTATAAAATAAACTGTCAAGGAGCACTTCACTGTACTTTATCCTTATACTAGTGTAGTAACTGTAGCAGTGTAGCAACTGTAGTCCCAGCAACCAGATGTAAGGGGGTGCTGGACTGTGTGGCCTTACTGCAGGGGTGCTGAGGTCGGAAAAGGTTAAGAAACGCTGATCTAGACAGATATTTATATACAGTATATATATATATATATATATATATATATATATATATATATATATATAGATATATATATATATATATATATATATATATATATATATATATATATATATATTCTCTCCCGTCATCCCTTCTCTTCATCTACCCTTCCCCCATCTCTTTCTTCCCTCTCGCCATCTCCCTTTCCTTTCCCTTGCTCTGTTTCACTTCCCCTCTGTGCGTCTTCTTCCTCTCCCTTCTTCTCATTTCTTCTCCTTCCGTTTCTCCTTCCCCTTCTAATTTACTCGCTTCTCTTCTTACTGATTCTCCCTCTCTTGGTCCTTTCTTCTTCCTCATCCCTTCCTTCCCTCATCCTCATCCCTTCCTCCCCTCATCATTCCTTCCTCCTCTTCCTGATTATCATTATCATCATCATCATGGTCATTCTTCTTTTTCGTCTCATCATCATCATCATCATCATCATTCTTCTTCCCCTGCTGCTCCTCCACCGGTGCGGGGAGCTTCGTCGTGTGTGTCGTCTGTCATAACGCTATCATGGTCAGACACTACCCCAGTATTCAACCCCAGCTGACACCACTTGATTTGGCTCTCCCGAAAATTGAAGCATAGGAGTCTGAGAGTGTTAATGAACTTTTTTTTGTAAATTGATTTGTAAAACGTAAGTGACACTAAAGGAATGGATTTGTAACCTTCCCACCTTCCCACCCACCACCCCTCTTAGCCTAGGACCCCATACAAATGCCATAGAAAAAATAAAAAATGGACTCTCCCCCTCCTAAGACTCTCCGGAAGACATATCCCACATAATTTAAAAAAAAAAAAAACTACATTGATATTAATAGTGACATTAGGATGGCACAGGGAAAGTTTGGGGTAGAATTGTATACCGGTACATTAATTTGGAGAGCAAGTGGGTGCAGTTATTTCCATTAATTCACTTATGCGGTTTATTTATGTATTTCATTTGCTTGTTTATTGGGTAAGGATAAACATTAATATTTAACTTAAGATTTAGAAGTGTTGATTAAAGATAATTCTCTCTCTCTCTCTCTCTCTCTCTCTCTCACACACACACACACACACACACACACACACACACACACACACACACACACACACACAGTCATTCTTTTACACTCATTCATTCTCACACACTCAATCGCACCTTTTACCTCCTCCCACTGACTGCCTCACTCATTCACACTTACCTTCGCACTCACACCCTCTAACTCAATGTCACCGTCGCCATCTTGTCTGCAATATTGATTACTCTTCTAATCAAGGATGACATCACCTCTTTATTACTTGTAATAATAATAGTAGTAGTAGTTGTAGTAATAGTAATGATAATAATAATAATGATAATAATAATAATAATAATAATAATGATGATGATAACAATAATAATAATAATAATAATAATAATAGATTATTATTATTATTATTATTATTATTATTATTATTATTATTGTTATTATTATTATTATTATTAATATTATTATTATTTTCTCGCCATTCATTCCTCTTTTTTTGTTCCTTTTTCTTATCCATTTCTATTTCCCCGTTCCTCGCCCTTTTCCTCTTTTCCTCATTTATCATATGTTTCCCCAGCCACACTTTTTCTTTCCCTTCTTTGTTGTTCCCCCGTTTGTATCCTCTTTCCCCTGCTTCTTCCATGTACTTTCTTCCCTTAGTGTTCTCATGGTTTCTCTCTCTCCTCGGTCTTTTCCTTCCCCTTCTTCCACCACTCCCTCCCTCCTTCGTCTTCTTCTTCCCCTCTTTCTCCCCTCGCTCGCCCTCTCCCCTCCTGGCTACTCCTTAACGTAATATTTCATCATAGTTACACCTTCCTCGCTCTCTCTGGTGTCTCTTCTCTCATCTTCTTCCCTCCTTCGCTTCATTCTCTCCCCTCTCTCCATGGCCTCCTCCTTTCATTCACACGTCCCCTCTTCTTCTTCTTCATCTCCTCCTCCTCCTCCTTCTCTCCTCCCTTCCCTTCTCTCTCATTCTGTCACTTCTCCCCTCCTCATTTGCCTCTCCTTCCGTCTCGCACACCCTTCATTTTTTACTCTCTCTCCCCTCCACTCTCTTCCCTCCTTGCTTCTTCCCTCTTTCCTTCCTTCTTACCTTCCCATTCTCCCTTCTTCTTGTGTTTCATGCCTGTCTTCCTTCCCCTGTTTCCTTCCTCTGTCTCCATCTCTGTTTATACCTTCCATCCTTCTTCTCTCCTAGGCAAGAGCAACGTGACCTTGTTCCTGGTGTAGTAAAATAATAATAATAATAATAATAATAATAATAATAATAATAATAATAATAATAATCCTTCACTACACTTGAACCTTTCATCCCGCAGCACTCATTTTCAGGGTATACTGTCATGGTTCATGGTTCCTCCACACCTCTCATCACAATTCCAGCTCATCTCACCCATTCTTTGTCTTCCACGCCCATTTCTTTACCCCCACATTCTTTTTTTTTTTTTTTTTTTTTAAGGATATCTTGAAATGGACCTTCCCTGGACTCACGCCATTACTCCTACAACACCCATTTCTCGCAAGTTATACTCTCCTGTCAACTTCATCGCCTGCCAACATTCCAGCCCATCCCACCCACTCCTTTGTTCATCACTCCCTTTTTATTCACATATATGTGTGTGTGTGTGTGTGTATATATATATATATATATATATATATATATATATATATATATATATATATATATATATATATATATATATATATATACTGTATATACGGTTTATTTATTTATTTATTTATTTTATTATTAATTTCCCATTATATAATGATTTCATGGCACGAGGCTGGTCACATGGTTGACGAACGTGCTTATTCTGTCATTTGTTTTCCTTTCCCTCCTTTTTCCCCCTCTCCTTTGCCTCTCCATTTTCTTCAGCTTTCCTTATTGCATTTTCCTTTCCTGCCTTCTTCCTGCTTACATATTTAGCTTTTCATCGTATATTTTCTTCAGTTTCTTTCCTCTTCTTTTCCTTCCTTCTTCCTGTGCTTCTTCTTCCTTCTGCGTTCCGTCTTTTTCCTTTCACTACTCTTTGCTATCCTTATCTCATTCTAGTAGTTTAGTTACTCTTCTAGGAGCTGCCTAGCATGGGCCAACCGGCCTACTGCAGTTATCCTCTCTTCTTATGTTCTTATGTTCTTCTGGCAGGTGACTGGTACCCTGACGGAGGTGGCTAAGGGTTGGTAGTTATGGTAGTGAAGATGATAGTTGTAGTTGTGGTGGTAACTGGTGTTTATGCTGATAGTTGTAATTGTGGTGGTCGTTGTAGTTGAGGTGGTACCTGTGCTAGTGATGGTGGTAGTTGTGGTAATGGTGGTGGTCGTTGTAGTTGTGGTAGCGTGGTGGTGGTAGCTCAGTAAGCTTCTTTGTCCCGCCCCTTCCTTACTAACGAGAGTAAGTCCAGTAATTGCTCCTTTCACCCTCCCCTTCCTCCTCTTCTTCTCCCCTCTCCTCCTTCTTGTCACTCCTCATCCTTTTCCACCTCCTCCTTCCAAGGAAGGATGATTGGAATCATACCTCGATGTCACCTTCCATGACATCATCATCATCATCATCATCATCATCATCATCATCATCATCATCATCATCATCATCATCATTTATTACCAACTTACCAACTTACGGTATTTATCATAAAGCTATAAATTGTTTTTCTAATGTGTCCAAAATGCTTTCAAGATACCTTTTATATGCAACAAATCGCTCTGTCGGGCCTGGAAACGCCTTTGTCAGAAGTACAGAGTGACTGAGTTGTTGCTTTACTGAGGAACTAATTAGCTTTTAAAAATTCCCTGTTGATAGCAAGAATGGCAAATAAATCAGTCTTGGATCGAAGAAGCTAATGTCCCCCACCCCCTTTTTTTTTAAACTCATTACATTCCGTTATTCCTTTTCTAATACAGTAATATTTCTCACTGTCCGTCGCTGCCTGTCCTACTACCACCTCACCTACCCACCACAACTGCCTCCCCTCGACACCACCACCACCACCTTACCTCTAGCAAAATTAAGTTATTATTCCGCCACTTCCGTCTCGCTCGTCAGTCACCACCACCACCACCACCAACTCACCCCCTCCACCACTACCTCACCCCTCTACCACCTGAATCTCCAGTACCACATCACCCTTCTCCATCACCTTTACTCCCCTTTCCACTGCCACCAACACACCTCTTGACCACCACCATCTTAACACCACCACCGCTACCCTATCATCCCTCTAGCACCATCACAAGCACAGCACCTACCCCTTCCCCCTCCACATTCTCCCACGACACCTGAATAGACATGACAACAGATCTCCCAGTCCTGCCTACACCTTCCCACCTTCACCCCCTGCGTCCCTCCCCACTCCCACAGTGTTAATTATGCTGTCTGATTCACCGACCGCCAGGACAAGACTCAGTTTATAGGAAAATTAGGAAAAAAAACGATATTTCCTTCATGTTGACCCTTTGTTGCACGCTCATGGGTTGGTGGTGTATCCGGGTAATGTAAGTATTTTATACAGCTTGGACAAAATATACCACAGCTGACAGGTTACAACTACAGGGTATCGGTGTCATCATGTACTTTTAGCCCGTAAATTGTGTGTGTGTGTGTGTGTGTGTGTGTGTGTGTGTGTGTGTGTGTGTGTGTGTGTGTGTGTGTGTGTGTGTGTGTGTGTGTGTGTGTGTGTGTGTGTGTGTTTTGGACAACACCACTTGATCATCCAGTGTTTGAGATGAATATATCTCGGCGGAAAGGTTAGTGAATTTTCTGGATTTACCTTGGAACCGAAAATTGCCACCAGTGTATTGCATTCCAGGTAACGCCAAACGGTTTCATTCAGCTCAGAGGGGAAAAAAAAAAAAAACGCAGCGAGAAGATTAAACAGCACATCCGCGACGCCCCCTGACTGCTTCTAGGAAAGCTTCCATCCGTGCCCACTCACACCAACACTCACGTGTCGGTAGCGGTATCAGCGTCTTATGGTCCCGGGTTCGTGGAAGAGGTGTGGCGGACTGACGGATGTGACACGGCACCGGTGATAGGGAAGAAACCACGTATACTATAGTAGCAGTGCCAGTTGCACGCCTCACCCCCCCCCCCCGGTTCATTCGGACGTTAACTCGGTGGACTGCTGGCTGAAGTTGCCCATTTCCTCCAGTCTACCAATATCCTTTCGGGGGAGAGGAAGGGAGGTGAGGGACGTTTGTATAACCGGGCAGCCCCACCACCAGGTTATATCGGTGCCACTACGTTAATGTGTCCCTCTCTGGCTCATGGTTATACTTGTATAAGATGTTAGTAGCAGGAGGTGCTGAGAAGTTTATTGTCGCAGGTTTTTATTTAAATGACGGAACGTAATCATTCCCACGGCTTGAGAGCCAAGTCATGGACGCATGAAATTCGATGAGTCTTAGTTGTGAGGTAGGAATGAGTCTCCATGGTTACTGATCATATCGACTATCCGCACTGCACTACACCTGGCCACCAATTGAGCTCAGGGTTAGGGATTTTCATCAGGCTAGCACAGTAGAGTACAGTAACTTGTAAATCCACCATACCCAGTATATGTGAGGGTCCAGGTCCAGGGTATAAGTCTTCCCTCAGAATAAGTTACGGCAACAGAAATTCAGACACATAATCACCTTCTTAGTACGGTGGATTTAGCTTAAGCTGGATAAGTTGTCTAGCCGTAGAAAGAATAATATGAAGACGTTATTATAATGAAAGGATTAATGGACAGCAGTTTTATCTCCTTTCCCGCGAGTAGTCTCCTAAGCTAAATAAAATCGGTTTTGTGACACCAGTTGCTGGAGACGGACGCCTTCACGTGGTGGCACTGATATAACTGGCCAGCTTCGCTGAATGTCCCTCAACTCCCTCCCTATCTCTTTTAAAGGATGATGATGGACTCACCGTGGGAGGGATACTTCAGCTTGCAATCCACCGGGTTCACTCTGAAATGAACCTGGGATTCAGCTGCTACTAGCCTACAAGTGACACCATTTAGTGGCACCCATTTTTTATAGTGGGGTGATAGTAGTGAATTGGTCGCTTCAGTATGATGACGTCTCTCTGCAGAACAGTGAGGGGGTAAAGCCGAGTGGTTGTGGTGATTGAATTGGTGTGTTTTGTTTAGCTGGGTACACTTTATTTATTTATGCGTTTATTTTATTTATTTGTTAATTATTGTTTTTTGTAATCATTCGCTTTTCATTATTTTGTATCTTTCTCTTGTTTCACATTATATTGGATGGTTCAGTCTTCGTTATTATTTATTCATCCTATTTTTTTCTTGCTTTCTGTATTCAGTTTTTTGCGCGTTCATTTGTGCTATATTTACTCTTTCCTTGGGCAGCAGTGTTTTCTTTTTCATTTTTTTTTTTTTAATTATCTTTTCATAATGCTGTGTCTTCCTCCTGCTTTGTTATTTACGTTCACTGTTTGATATTATTCCTTTCTGGTTCATTGTTTTTCTGTCCTCCTTCTCATTTCCTTCATGCTGTGTGTGTGTGTGTGTGTGTGTGTGTGTGTGTGTGTGTGTGTGTGTGTGTGTGTGTGTGTGTGAACTGCCTGTCTGTATATCTGTATCATGCTTCACCTGTTTATCAATCTATTTGTGGTTTCATTTTTATCAGTTGGTTCTGCATTTTCTTGTCTTACCTTCTCCCCTTTTCCTTCTGCTCTCTTTGCTATTCTTTTTTATATTTGTTGTGCTTTCTCTTTCTTTCATTCCATTTTATAACAAGTGGTCGAGTTTTCGTATATTTTTTTTTCTCTTCCCACTCTCGTCTGACTTTCTCTGTTATTAGTTTTTCCCTGTCTTCATCTGTGCTCTCTTTTCCCTCTCGTTCCATTTTCTGTCACATGATTCAACGCCGGATTTCCATTCGCCTGTTTTGTCCTACTTTCCTTCTGTCAAAATTCGTCTGTCTTTTTTTCTTTTTGTCACTTTTTCCTTTCTCTCATTCCATTTTCTGTGAGGTGGTTCATCGCTCGTTTTCTTTGCTGCTTTTCTTATATTCTTTACCTTCCCTTCATCAGTGTTTTATCTCTTCCTCCTTGCTATTTTCTGAGTTCCCTCTCTTTTCGCTTGTCTCTTGTATCCTGCTTGCACTTTTTCCTCCTCTTGTCTTTTGCTGCCTTATTTTTCTCTTTGATTTTCTCCTCTCTCTCTCTCTCTCTCTCTCTCTCTCTCTCTCTCTCTCTCTCTCTCTCATTTACTGCCGTTTCATTTATACCTCCAAATTCTAGCGCTGTTTTGTTATCATCGTTCACCCTCACATTTCATTTTATATCAGGCGGTTCAGTATTCGTTCTTCTTTTCTCATTTCATTTTGTCTCCATCTTTGGCTTATCTCCTCATCTTTTACTTTTCCATTTCTCCTCCTCCTCTCTCTTACCATTTGTTTTCTCTTGTTCTCTGTCTACGTCTCTTGGTTTCTCTCCTCGTTATCTTCCAGTTTCTATTCTCTCCTCTTTCTCTTCCCTTTTAATGGTTTCAAAAATTCTCTCCACTCATCTTCCACTATTTAAGGCTTTTGTTTTGATGTACGTTCTCTTCCTTGTACTTATTAAACTTCTTCAGTCTCAGGACGTCTTGTAATTTCCTTGTTACTACCTTCAGACGATTTGGTTCAGCTTAGGAGAGATTTATCTGATGGGAGGAGGGGGGTTAGATGTGGCCTTCATTAACGCCTTCATCATTATTTATACTTCTTTCATTTTAGTCAGGCGTAGGTGTTCATTTTTCCACAGCTTATTCCTCGTAGCTCATTTGCCAAATAAGATAATACTATAACTCAGCATCCTTTCCATTGAACTTCGTGACTAGCACCATATTCTAGTGTTAATCTCCGGTATAGCTCGGTATTTCAGACAGAGTTGGTCATTTAAGGGTCTAATTAATGTGAAAAGGCATATTTGAATCCATGTGACATCGCTTTAGAGTTTGTGTTGCCACCAGACGATTTTATTCAGCATAGAAATGGTATCCAGTGGTGATTTTGTAAAGGCTATAACTAACGCCTCCAGTTCGAAGAGACAGTCCTGAGCTGAAGAAAATCGTCAGGAGATGGCAAGGATTCAATGTAAAAAGACATCCCCAGGCCCAGTGTGTTAGGGGCTGAATAAAATCGTCTGAAATTGTCTGGGTGTTGCGAAAACAAACTAAGAACTGTCGTCCTCTGACTGAAAGCGTTAATCATCATTCCAGCCTCTTAATTTTTCCTCCTGTCGATGTCATTCAGTATTTTTGTCTATTCTCCCTCATTCTTTCTCTGCTCTATACTCTCCTCCATCTTTCCTACTTCATTCTAATTTGTTTTCTCTTTTTCATCATTCACCATCCTTCTCATTTTTTTCTGTTTTTTGCATTTTCGTTTCCCAATTTTTCCTTCCTATTTTTTGTCATCCTTTTTTTTTTTTTTTTTTAATTCGACTCACATTCTCTGATTCTCCTCTTCCGTTTCTCCTCCTCCTCCTCCTTATCATCATCATCGCCATCAAATATTTTTATCTCCTTCCAGTTTTTTTCCTTTCCGCTCCTTATCCTTACTGTTGTCCTCATTCCTCACATCCTCCCCTCCTCCATTCCTCTCCTCTCCTCTCCTCTCCTCTCCCCTCCTCTCCTCTCCTCTCCTCCCCTCTCATTTCCTCTCTCCTCCTCCTCTCCTCTCACCCCCATTCCTACTCCTGCCTCCTTTCCCCGCACACCTTTTCCCCTCCCTTCCTTATCCCCTCACCATTCCTTTTTTTTTTTTTTTTCCCCACCTGTTCTTCCCATCACCCCTCTCCTTTCCTGTCCGCGCACTCCCCCTTCCGTCCCTTCTCTCCCATCGCCCTTCTCTCCCATCGCCCTTCTCTCCTATCCCCGAACACTCTTCCTCCCCTCCTTTCTGTCCCCATCATCATTTTTCTCATCTCTCCTCCCCTCATTCTTTCTCTGCTTCTCTT
This sequence comes from Coenobita brevimanus, assembly GCF_032717465.1. Lineage (NCBI taxonomy): Eukaryota > Metazoa > Arthropoda > Malacostraca > Decapoda > Coenobitidae > Coenobita > Coenobita brevimanus. The sequence continues at coordinate 17,845,736 of NC_137017.1, forward strand.
CTCACCTCTCCCCGCGCACCCCTCCTTCCCTTTCTTCTTTCTTCACGACCCATATTCTCCTTCTGTTCTCTTCTCCCCTCTCCTCTCCTCTCCTCTCCTCTCCTCTCCTCTCCTCTCCTCTCCTCTCCCCTCTTCTCCTCTCCTCTCCTCTCCTCTCCTCTCCTCTCCTCTCCCCTCTTCTCCTCTCCTCTCCTCTCCCCCTCCCCCAACAGCTGACCCTTTAAACAGCTGAGACCCCATTGTAAATATTAGCCTTTCGGGCCGGGGGGATGGGGTGCGGGGGAGTCAGGATCTTGTGCCTTTGTTTGTGTATCTGGTGTTAATGTGTGTGTGTGTGTGTGTGTGTGTGTGTGTGTGTGTGTAATTTTGGTACTGCGTTTGTGAATGTGAATGTGTGTATAAGTGTTTATTTGTGCAAGTGTTTTTCTTAATGTGTGTATGTAAACCTTGTGCATGTGTTTGTATGTTTGCCTTCATTAATGTGTTTGCAAATTCATGAATTTGTGTGTGAGGGGGTGTATGTCTATGCGGTTTTAGTGATGTGTGTGCATGTGTGCGTGTATTTGTGTATGTTGTATTAATGTATGCTTAAGAGTGTATCTGTATGTGTTTATTTAGGAAGTGTGTTTTTTTTAATGTTTGTTAATATGTATGTGCGTGTGTCAGTTTATGGTTATCTTAATGTATTTCTGAATGTATGTATGTATGTATGTATGTATGTATATATGTATGTACTCGCGAGACCTCATGAATTGATTTTTCTTTTTTTATGCAAGGAAGGAGGAACCAAAGGCCAGGAGCCTGTAAATTGTTCCCTCCAAGGAAAAAAAAAAAAACAAGATAAGAGATCCAAATTCAAGAACTGTTCATTTCGAGATGCCTGAACTCACTGCTAGTGACTGTGTGGACTGTGTGTGTGTGTATGTATATTTTGCTCCTTGTATATGCAGGAGTGTGTGTGTGTGTGTGTGTGTGTGTGTGTGTGTGTGTGTGTGTGTGTGTGTGTGTGTGTGTGTGTGTGTGTGTGTGTGTGTGTGTGTGTGTGTGTGGCATCCAAGAGGTAAAAAATCCACTCTGAGAAAGATAAATACAGTATTTCTGAAGAGTTCGTATACACCCAGTAAATGTCTAGTTACCTCCACCAACGAAGTTGGAGGAGGTTATAGGAGGAGGTTATGTATTCACCTATGTTTGTCTGTTTGTTTGTCCACACTGTATCTGCCAAAGTTCTCAGTGAACTTCAATTAAATTTTGTGGAAAGGTTGGCCATGGGACAAGAAAGAATTCTTAAACTTCGGGGCGGATCCGGATCCGGAGTATCCCGGGCAATATCTCCAAAAGTTCTTTGTGAATTTCATTATAATTTTGTGGAGGAGTGGGCCATGGGTCAAGAAATAACTGATTAAGTTTTGGAGCGGATCCGGATCGTATGTAACCTATTCCACACAATATCTCCACGGAGCCGGAGCCGGATCCTTTTTAATGGCAGTGGCATTGGCGGAAGTATACTTGCTCTGAGTGCTTTCTAGTTGCTAGATATTGTCACTAACCCTTTCACTACCAAGGGTTGCAACGAAACTGAGTGAAATAGATTGACGGCAGCAAGAATACAGTGCTAAAGCTGTGTTTGTGACTTTACTAGGGTCATTGGTTTGTTTCGTTCTAGACAAACGTTAGTTTTTTTGTTCCTCAGACTAACTTTTCTCACTTGTCTGTGCTTGCACTCTCGTCTTGTTTCGTCGTTTGTTATCCTTTCCTCTTCCTCTAATATCCTCCGATGCATGATTCTTTATCCTTCTACGGCATCCTTTGTCACCATGCCTTTCTGTTGCATCCTTTGATCCATCTTATCATTCTGTCATGTCTATCTTTAATCATCTGTAATTGCCCTCATTTTTTTGTCACTCTTTATCAAGCCTTACCTTAGATACTTCCTTATCTTTCTGTTATATCTATCTATCTATCTATCTATCTATCTATCTATCTATATATATATATATATATATATATATCATCAGCCGTTTGAGTGTCCTCTTCAGGACCGGCCTATCCCGACCGAAGTAGGGACGATACAGCCAATGTATCTCTACCAAGTGGCTTAGGCTGTCTGGTAGAGATCGTATGTAGGGTGAGAATTGCTTGTGAATGTAATTGTAGTGTTGGAGTGGCTTTGGATGTGTGTGTACTCTGTGAACCAAGTGTAATCAGCCCGCGCAAGCCGACTGGGTGTAAACATACTTTATTCTGTAGTATGCGAAACTGGTTCATCCACAGCACCCCTTGTGTCCGCCAATGCGGTACGTGGCCAGAAGAACGCTCCCAAAGTTTATTACCCTGGCGGGGTGCGAACCCCGGGCTCTCTCTCTCTCTCTCTCTCTCTCTCTCTCTCTCTCTATATATATATATATATATATATATATATATATATAGCCAGGGAACCTTCCCTTGTCTCTGTCTCCTGGGACGCCCTGCTTATCCTTGAACTGATAATAAGAGAGAGAGAGAGAGAGAGAGAATGTCATTGTCGGCGGCAGAGTGAGTAAATGTTATATATAAGTGTGTGTGTGTGTGTGTGTGTGTGTGTGTGTGTGTGTGTGTATGTTCAACCCCTCGAGTCGGATGACATTTTTTCTTCTTGTTCTTGCTGGTTACTTACGGGTTTTTGCTGCTTAGGTGAGATTTTTCAAACTGTAGGGGCAGCTGTAGTCTTTAATAACCCCTTCACTACTTGTTGTCCCTCTTACACTAAAATCGTGAAGTAACAAAAACAAACTGCAGGCAGACGTTATTGTACTGGCGAGGTAGTGTGTGTGGTGGGGAGAGGGGGGGGGGGTGACTAGTGTAAAGAGAAAGACGAGTCGTACAGTGTCCCTTGAAGATTTCCTTACATGACGCATCAGGAATTACCCTCCACTCTCCCTCTTCTCCTTTTTTTTTTTTTTTTTTCCTTCGAGTATGTTGATGAGTCTCTTGGGGAAGTGCTAAGTGGTGATGTTTGTCGGGTTAGTGATAAGCAGTGGAGGAATACTTGACGTTCCACGAATATCCATGACATAGATTTTGGATATATATATATATATATATATATATATATATATATATATATATATAAAGTTTATGTATTTATATATTTATGTTTATATGTATTTGTGAATGTATGTATGTGCAGTAATAGTTTGAAATAAACTTAGAGGCAGCCATATCCTAGGAATGACCTTGAGAAATATTCGAGACATGCAGCGAAGAATGACAGGGCATGGCTGTGAGTGTGGATGAATAGGTGAGGTAATGGACTGCAGTGGACGTATCGTATGTATTTTATCATTCGCGCTGGTATGAGTCAGTGTCAGCTCAATAAATAGTCTGACAGTAGCTGAAATACAGTAAATACGAGAAGATGCGATGATAAGTTATAGGCTGCCATTTAAATTATTACAGGTCGAAGGAGAATACAGAGGAAGATACTTAGGTAGGAGGTGGCAGATGAGGAAGTGTGTAGCAAGGTAATGGCAGACGAAAAAGTGGCGTTGGTAGAGGATGGAGGCGGCGGGCGGCACGACAGAGGCGGCGGCGGTGGCGGCGGCATGTAGCGGGCAGAGAGAGGGTCCGCGGCGCCAGCAGAAGCCACAAGGGAAAGTATTCTTAGTCCCGAGGTACCGCCGGGAAATGAGGGTTTTTCACCCGCGATGTGATGGGCGGGTGGGTCGTCTGGCGTGGATGGCGGGGTCGTCTGGCGTGGATGGCGGGGTCGTCTGGCGGCGGATGGTGGGGTCATCTGGCGTGGATGGCGGGGTCGTCTGGCGGTGGATAGTGGGGTCGTCTGTCGTGGATGGTGGGGTCGTCTGGTGATGGATGTTGGGGTCATCTGGCGTGGATGGCGGGGTCGTCTGGCGGTGGATAGTGGGGTCGTCTGTCGTGGATGGCGGGGTCGTCTGGTGATGGACTCTGAGTTGGAGTTTATGAGGTTTACACCCATAAACTAACCCCTGTCCACAAGTCAAGCAGCCAAACCCACATTATGTCATTGTCTGCCATAGTCGGGTTGACATAAAGAAAATGAGCCACTCCCACATCTTAAATGGTAATACCTGGTTGTATGAAGATCAAAGAGCCTTAGTTATGAGGCAGGAATGAGTGTCCTTGGTGACTAGCAATATCGATCCTCTAATTCGGTTACACGTGGCCATTAACTGAGCTGACACGGTTATGAGTCAATGTCAAGTTAGAATAAACGCCTCATACCACTGTCTGCTGCTTCTCCGTCTGTGTATTGTCCTACCCTGCCCCTAACCCTCCCCCTCCATGACTACCCTTTTTATCAGACCACTCAGACAACTCCCCCCCCCCCCGCCTGGCCCTGGCACTGACACCCCAGACACTGCTGAGCGGCACTCGGGCTTATTGGGTGATACATTTGAGCTGAGTGTCACTAATTGCATCACAGCGATAATGACTCCTCTTGTTGCATCGATTGGCAAAAGCTGTTGCGTTCACTTGTAAGTCTGGCTACACTACATTGTGACATTGATGCTGTTAGCTTGTAGCACTAAATAGCACACACACACACACACACACACACACACACACACACACACACACACACACACACACACACACACACACACACACACACACACACACACACACACACACACACACACACACACACACACACACACACACACACACACACACACACACACACACACACTTCTTAGCGTACCCGATATATACGGAATAGTTTGTAGTTCAGTATGTGTTCCAGAACATCGTAGTTTTCGTCTGCAAGTACAAATGTCGTAAATAGATGCAGGAGCTTCAGACGTGAAACGGGGGCATCAGCGCCCTAACAAATGCCTTTGCTAAAGTCACTAAAGTCTACGGGAGCGAAGCACCTTGCACTCCCCTCCCCCCCAAAAAAAAAGCAGTGAGAGATAAAAGGACAGGATCGGTTCTAAATCTGTTTATATCTATTTATATCTATGTATCTGTCTATGTCTCTCTCTCTCTCTCTCTCTCTCTCTCTGTCTCTCTCTCTCTCTCTGTCTCTCTCTCTCTCTCTCTCTCTCTCTCTCTCTCTCTCTCTCTCTCTATATATATATATATATATATTTATTTATTTATTTATATTTATTTATTTATTTATTTATATACTGTACAGTATAGGCGACAAACAAACAAGATTTCTTTTGGTATTTTTCATTCCTCCCCAAGCGACAGAGAGTACCATTCCTTCACACATTCTTCTCTTGTGTGCTTCCTATTGGTGTCACGCAGCAGTAATTCATATAACACCTTTCATCGGCAAAACCAATAGGGAAGTGTCAGTGCAGTTTTGCATATTATGGCTGCACGTTTAGCGAGATCAGATGCAGTGTGATAAAGACCAGATTACCAACACTGAAACAGATCACGATATCCGATCTCCGGCTGTAATAAAAATGCAGGGGAGATGAAGCGAGTAAACATGTTCGTAAATGTTTATTGTTGGCCGTCATTAGTAATATAATACCACAGGCGGACAACGGTGACGAACTGTTGTGTGTGTGTGTGTGTGTGTGTGTGTGTGTGTGTGTGTGTGTGTGTGTGTGTGTGTGTGTAATCAGAAGTCTTGGGATTAGTGCCCATCTACCACACGAGTCATTAAGACAGATAATGAGCGTTCACCAAGCCACAGTATTTCCTAAAAGTGACACGCGGCAATCGAATTTACATCAAGGTCCCCAGTAGTACTGCTAGATTAACGGGGACAAAGGATTTTATTTTTTTAACTCGAGTCTTGGCAGTGTGGACGAGTTGTTAGCCTGTACACTAGAGATAGCAAGGTTAGCGTTAGGGAGGCATCTGGGGCTAGCGGTAGGGGGGGATGTATGGTGGAAGTCAGATGGTCGTCCACAAGAGCCAGATTCGCTAGAGTCCGCTTGTTTGCGTCTGGTATAACTGGGCCATTTTCATAACTAGAACTACTAAGTCGTCCTTCCATCAAATTTAATGAGCTTGAGGTATGAGCTAGGAATGAGTCTCCCTGGTTAATAGTCAAATCGACCCTCCAGTCTGACTACTTTTGGCCATCAACTGAGCTGAAAAGGATTGAAGGATCTTTGTCGGGTTAGAAAGAACGCGCTACAACAAACTGCCATTCAGCTCCCTCCGTAACTCAGATTATGATTTGCAGGAGAGAGAGAGAGAGAGAGAGAGAGAGAGAGAGAGAGAGAGAGAGAGAGAGAGAGAGAGAGAGAAGAGGGGGCGGAGCTGGGGAATAACTCATAATACGAGTATACCACCCTCGTAACTAAGATTTGTTTTTCGCAGCAAGAAAAAGGGAGATGGGACGATTCTATGCTTTTCCTCGTCCTTCCTGCAGTGACCCATCTGAAGTTACGAGAGGCACCTGAACAGAAATGTGTTCGTGAATCTCAAAACCGTATATCCCGTCAGCTTGGGATATCTCGTAAAGTCTCTTCCTCGGCGGTTCATTTTACCCATCACACCTTAATGTTACCGAAGCAAATTGTTTCGATACGAGAAATATTTAAATCCTATGAAAGAGATAATCATGTTTTATATTAACAAGGAAAAGGTTCACAAAATCCCGTATGAGAATTAGTAGGTGGTCTTGGTGTAATTCGTATTCAGGGTGGGATAGGAAGTTTCGTTATACCTCTTCTTTAGCGACTTATTTGCCAAGTATATCTAAGCTTTCTTTAGCATTTTATTTTATATGGTTTTTAATATCGACATACTTTGTATCAGTAGCACACTGGAGGATGCTGAGAGGTAAGGTGGAGAATAAATCACTTAAGAATATGTGTTACCAAATCTCCATTGCTACTTAGAATACGACACTCAGTCCTGGCTTGCGGTGTCGGCGGGGGTAGGTCATCACTCAGGCGGCGGTCACAGGTGGCTGCTGGTTTTTGTGGAGTGTCTGGCGGGGCGACAGTGGGTCGTTGCAACGTAGGGTCGTACTTGTGTTGGCATCCGAGGCATCGTAACACCTTTTTATATGCTGTTTATTCTGCATATCGGACCTAGGACCACGTTTAGGTTATATCTTCAGTATCAGTATAGTTTGCCCTATTAACGCACAAAATAGTAGGAGAAACAGGCAATATATCGCTGAGGAAGAGGCTCTGCGACCCCTCCTATGACTTTTACGTGGCAGTAACCAAGGGCAGTCTAAGAACCTCGTCACATTAAGTTCAACGTCAGACCTACGAGTGTTCTGATGCAAGTTATCTGATCCTGCAGGCTGGTAAGAAAATTGGAAGAGGAACACCCCGTTTCATAAGGCCACATTCTAGGCATACCCTTTTTTCACTGCACCTGCATCACATCTGGCACTGAGATACGGAATGCACTGAACCAAGCCTAATGAAGCGGGATGCTCTTTTTTTTTTTTCTACCTCTCCGTTGCCCTACACGATCAGACTATTTGGCGTCAGCGTTTGTGCGATTTCAACATCAGTAAGACGAGGCCAAAGGATTTATATTCTCGTGAAATTAGGTGGTCCTGTAATACATCTTCCCTGGCGATTTTTTTTTCGTCTTACGCCTTAATAGTCTCTTGTATGGCATTTCTGTTTGTTGTTTTTTATTTTATTATTGCCGACATAGTATACATTATTAGCATACATCAGAATATTCACTCTTTGTATGCATAAATAAATTAGTCAGGAAGATGTGCTAGAAACTCTGCTACAATGACCAGAGGAAAGCCCAATGAGTCAACGGCAGCAAGAGTTGTATTTACAGAATCACCCAAATTGTCCTGCCGTACTCAGGCCATTTTAACCAACCCACAGTCACACAAACTTCCTTTACCATAGTCTGATTATTAGGTGAAGACCATGAGAGAGAGAGAGAGAGAGAGAGAGAGCAGAAGTCACCACCAACCCTCTCATAACCTAGAGAACTCAATTACTCCCTCCTAGTCAGCAACAAGGATTTTTATTTAAATGCCTAAGTGTTAAAATCCATGGACTCAATTATCTATGTGGCTGGCAATATGTAGTTAGTATCAGTTAGTATCAGGACGTGCCCTATTACGCCCATCACGACATTCACACCATCTGTTCACCACTATCAGCATGTGCCATTGACGCACGCGGTAATTTCTGTCACGTTATCATTTTATCGGTAATAAGGGAACGCGTCATAGTAGTGCAATCTACTGCCTCGCCATGTATTCTCTCTCTCTCTCTCTCTCTCTCTCTCTCTCTCTCACACACACACACACACACACACACACATCGGGCTGTGTTGCTTTCTCATTTTGGGCGATGCCTGTCAACACTTATCGACACAGGCTCAATTGGCCGGGGAAGGGGGAGGTGTCATCCAGGCTTATATTCAGGTAGGTTTAAAATGCTCAGTTGCGACAAGCCTTACCGGTATGGTTTCCTGCTCTCCATTATGCCGATTACTACGCGTAGTATATATATATATATATATATATATATATATATATATATATATATATATTAAAGTCCAAGTAAATGAGGTTTATTGCTTTCATAGTGTCGCTCGGGGACGTGTTGCTCTTTTGAAGGCTTCTTTAACCATGCCTGTTCGCACCTAGAAATGAGATAGGGACTTGGACTGTAAATTTAATTGTTGTTTGGCGTAGTCCTGGGCAGTGTGTGGGAGCATTCTTTGACAGTCACCCACATAAAAGGTTATCCAGGACTGTGTGCATGCCCAGGTTGGTTTTTAGTTGTATTATAGGCATTAGAGGCTTCATAACATGACTCCTAGCGATTCATTTTCTGTATAGTACCTTGATATTTTTCTTATGTTAATAATGCCTTGTTAAGTATTGACATTGTATGCAGTGATAATATACACGAGGATAGTAAGCCCTTCAGCAGAAGACGTATATTTTACTCGAATATATTAAAAAAAAAAAAAAAAAAAAAAAATTCTGATTAGTGGAGACTTTTCGAACTGGAAGTCTGGGCTATGGAGGTCCCAAGTGCTCGTGGGCCCTTCGGCCCTTCTCGCACTTGCTCCTGCGCGCGTTGCAATAATTTCAGGTAATCCAAGTCACGTTTATGTGCTGTTCTAGTCTAACGTTGTCACTATCAGCCGTCAAGGCGACATCAAAGGGCCCAAGATAGTCCGCGTATGTGCTGTTCTAGTCTAACGTTGCTTCTCACTCGTTTCCTCACGTTTCGCGCAAACACTGCGGTCATTTCAGGTAATCCGAGTCACGTTTATGTGCTGTTCTAGTCTAACGTTGTCACTATCGGCCGTCAAGGCCACATCTATATAAAGCCATCAAAAACTACGGTGAACGCAACCCTAATTTCACGCACTCACGCCAGGAGAGGCGTTTTGGGGTCAAGCTTTGATCGCTCATTAAATATAATAAAAGTTTTTCAATTGTGATGGGACCAAGTTTTTTCACATCAGCTAAATTTTTGCGATTTTTGTGCCAGTTTTGGTGCGATTTGAATGTGTAGTTTCGGCTGCCCAAAACACACACACACACACACACACACACACACACACACACACACACACACATACACACACACCCACGGCTGCTGCTATAGTATATTTGATTAATCCCCACCAGTACGAGAAATCTTCCCTAAGCTGAATAAAATAGTCTGGTGTCAACTTGACTAATATGAATAATGCGTCATCAGGTTAACTTGTCAGCATGTAGTAAGTGGAGTGACATGCTGAGGCTTAGGTGTTACGGTATCTCCAAAACACAGAAGACTAAGGGTACGGCCTTACATCGCTCCAGTTCCTCCTTGTTGGAGAAGGACGCCTTCGCCTGGTAGCATTGATATAACCGGGCGTTTCTGCTGCCCAGTTATACAAACGTCCCTCATTTTCCTCCCCATTACTGGAAAGGAGGATGGTGGACCGTGGAAGAAAGACTACTACAGCATGAGTACACCGAATTCACGTTCAGTTAAGCCAGGACAATAAAACAACAACAACAACACCGCCAACCGCTGCCAGTCACAACACTACGCATCCCCGGCTGTTGCGCATCTGTAAAGGATCCTAACACATTTTAACAAATAGCTGGCCAGTATCACAGATCACTGTATGTCTCTAGCGTCTTCACCCCAGTATGGTTGCTAAGTCACTGTAGGAGCAAAGACAATCATATTCTCAAACCATCTTACCCACAACTCAAGCTTAGGAGTTTTTATAAATATTGCCCAGGTTGTTACGTATCACCGGCCATCCCATACCGTGCCATACCGCCGCTAACATCCATGCTAATTTGCTGCTAATTCAGCGCCTGCCCTATTACATTAGCGATAATTTCTTCCCATATCATTTTATCGCCAGTTTCTATGGCCATACCGTTTCATCGCTTGGCTCGGTACCTTCAGTTCATCATCATCATCATCATCATCATCAAAGGGTGCCCTGTGTCAACACTCTGAGGATCCTATGACTCACACTCTGCTGAATAAAACCATCCAACGGTAGCTGGGATACAATAATAGAGTTACCCCGCTCGTGAGAGAGTTAATGATAGCAGTAATGACTCTCTCTCTCTCTCTCTCTCTCTCTAAGGCGAGAGTTCGCGCCCTGCCCGGGTAGCTACCCTGCTGGGAGAGGTAACGCCCTCCCGTCACCTATGCAGGGCTGTATGATCTTCAGTGCCCAGCTTGGGGGAATTCATTTCTCTCTCTCTCTCTCTCTCTCTCTCTCTCTCACACACACACACACACACACACACACACACACACACACACACACACACACACACACACACACACACACACACACACACACACACACACACACACACACACACACACACCTCCTGTTTGCCGTCTCCAACTCATCCTCCACTTGTAACTCTTGTGGCTTGTTTTTATATTGCTAAACCCAATTGAAAAATGAATGAACTGAGTGTAGGATGAGTGAAAGATGAATAGTGCAGTGAAGTGGGGTGTGTGTATATAGGCTAAGCGGGAGGAAACAGAGACAAGATAAAGACATGTGGATGCGGGAAAGGGTTGGAGGGAGAGAGAGAGAAAGATAGATGATACTTGGAGGGGTTGGAGAGAAAGAAAGATCGGTGGACACGAGACAGATGGGAGAAAGATAAAGGTAGGTGGATACGTAGAGGAGTAAGAGAGAGAGAGAGAGAGATAGATGGATTCATGAAGGGGTTAGGGGAAGAGATAAAGGTAGGTGGATATGGACAGGGGTTAGGGGAAGGGGGCGGTGGGAGGTTGGGGTGTGGGTGTGATGTGGCGTTATTTGTGTGTGTGTGTGTGTGTGTGTGTGTGTGTGTGTGTGTGGTGAAGTGATGGAAGGTGAGAGCCATTCTTCCCGCTGACGAGTTTACACACACTTTTTCTACACTAGGTCTTCGTCTTGCCCACTTTCTCTCTCACCCTTCCTCCAGATCACTCTTATTCACGCCGACTTTTCCTCTCACTGCCTCTTCCTCATTGTAACTTCTTCACACTGACTTCTTTATTCTAACTCATTACTCTTACTTCCTCATCCTAACTTCTCACTTAATTTTTCATTTTAACTTATCTTCTGTTACTTTCGCCAGCTTTTCGTCTCTGCAGTATAACTCTTCTCGCAGCTTTTCATCCCTCCCGTCTTGTTTTTCTCGCTGACTTTCAACTCAGCTGTCTATCTTTTTCGCCAACTTTCCTTCTCTCCTTTCTTACTCTTCCGCTAACTTTAATCTGTTCTGTCTGTATCTTCTTGTTATTTTTTTCGTTGGCTACTATCGCTCTGAAAGGCTTTGGCTGTTGTAAGTTAGAAACAGTCTCCATCAAGCTTTTCAGTTAAAGAATTTTTACTCTCCACCAGTCGAAGTCAGAGGAGGGTATTGTTATCACTGGCGTAGAGATTTCGCTTCCGGGCCAGAACTCAGGAAGTATTCACTACAGTCATGAAATTTCACGTAGTCATTTGTCTTATAGTGAACTTGTGCCTTTTGATAGGTGGAATGAAGTGTCTTTAGTATTTTTTTTTTTTTATAATGAAATAGTAAAAAAAACCTCAGATTTCAGTGCTACCTGTGCAAGGAATTGCAAGGGCCCAGTGCATTTTTCTATTTAAACTTTGCAACTGTTACACCTAGGAGGCAGAAATTGTACATGGTAGATGATTATATGAATCTCTAATATATATGAAGTTTCATGACTGTACCTATTATGTAATCATAAAAAATGGCTGCCTAAATGAAAAAAGCACAAGCCATAATTTCATCAGATCTGCTCATAACTTCATTATTACTGTGGATAAACTAATGAAATTTTTTGGTTTTAATGTCCCAGTGTTATACAGGCTGGGGGGAGGGGGGATGAAGGTCGTTATGCTCTTGGTTAGGTGTGCAAGGAGGTGGGGGGGGGGACGTGCTTGGTTAGGTGGAGTGTTGCAACAGCGTAGCGTTTCACTGTTTTAATGACATGACAGTGTTGCAACAGAAAACACTCCATAGGTATTCATACCAATTATAGTTGAATTTGTTGCCTCAGCACAGTTGTCATTAATTTCAGTCAAGTAAAGCAAACTCTTTCTTCTTCAGCCGGGAAAGCATGACTCAGCAAAGTGGTTGATAGCAGTGCTGGCGAAACGTTTATACAGCCATGACAAAAATTTGTCGTTGAGTCCTCAGCAGAATATATTTCCTCCACGGTAATAAATCGTTCAACGTCGTAAATCTCGCAGGAAGTGATAGTTATATAATCAGTTCTTGTCCGTTCCCAGTGCTGTCCTTCAATACGTACCGTCGATGACATTGTGATCCCCAGGTCAGACGGGAAGTGAACCCTTTAGACTGCAGGCTCAAGTCTACGGAAGTATTTAAGGGACCCCAGCATAAGCAGGCAGTTGAACAACCCTGTAACATCGATGCCACCACATGAAGGCGTCCCTCTCCACTACCAATTTACACATCATCAGTAATACACGTACAAACCGCACGCGATGGAGCGAAGTATATTGACGTTTCCTGTATTAATCCATACAGCCCACCATACTTCAGACTTTTTTTTTTTAGTTGCCCTGTTCTGTTAGAGTAAGTTGGCTTTTTTTTTTCTTCAAGACTACTCTTCTCACTTTTTCCTTTCGATTTCTGTGGCAGTGGAGAAACTGTTTGGTGAAATGCAAGAAAGGCAGCAGAGATAAAGGAAGGGAATATCGGCGAAGACTTGACGAGAAAGTGCATTAGGACGAAACCAAGAGCAAAGAGAAGCTAAGATTAGGAAGAGGCGTAGTGTAGAAAGGTGACGGGGAGGGGGAGAGGGAGCTAGGGAGGAGAAGGAGGGGAAAGGGTGGAGGGAAGGAGGAGAGAGAGAGAGAGAGAGAGAGAGAGAGAGAGAGAGAGAGAGAGAGAGAGAGGCAGGCAGACAGACAGACAGACAAACAGACAGAGAAGAGGGATTTGATTTTAAGGGAAAGGAAGGGGAGGGGATATGGACGAGAGGAATGAAGAGAAAGAGGGAGAGCGGAGGGATGAGAGACGAAGGAAAAGCTGAAGGAGGAAAAGGGGAGAGGGAAAAGGGGAGAAGAGGTAAGAGGAAAGAGGGGAGGGAGAGAAGAGGAAGAGAAAGAGTAGGGGAGATGGAGAAGGGGGGAAGGAGTTGAGGAAAAGAGAAGGAGAGAGGTGGAAGAGAGGGGAGGGAGAGAAAGACCTGGGGAGGAGAAGGGAGAGTAAAGGTGAAGGAGGGGAGGGGGAGGGCTCGTGGACTAAGGTGTAGATGTGAGCAGGGTCGACATCTCCACCTCTCATGCATTCACCCCTCTTCCTCTCACTTTCACTCGCTCCCTGTCTGGCTCACACTCCCTCTCCCCCTCCCTCGCTCGCTCACTCTCTCTCTCTCTCTCTCTTGTGAACTCATATTTACAAAGTCCTAAGCTTAAGCTGCACTGAAGTTTGCTCGTACATACATTTGTCTTCGTTCATACAGCAGCCAAACACTTCACAATCGTCACAGTGAATATAGTGACGAAGTACGAAAAGCAGTATGATCTGCGATAGTTATTAAGTGTTATGGAGACTTGTTTATCGTGAGGAATGGCTAGAATCCTTCATAAATACGACACCTGGGCCTGTTACTCCAAAGGGTCTTGGCCATTTCGTAAGATAAACAAGGACTGTAATATAGTAAGTAATAATTTTGTTCCGTTATCTGTGTTGTGCTATGATTAGTATTTAAGAGTTGAGAACCTGAATGAGGTAAGGAAAAGCATAGACGTACTCAACTTAGGCTGAAGAAAGTCTGTAAATACCACCTCCAGCGTGTACAGCTGTGAGAATAAGCACTGAAGATAATTGTCACTTACTACCATGGCTTTGTGGTCATTAGTTCCGGCTGTTTGGTGAGTGAAACTTGTGGTGCCTTTTTTGTGCTTTTATGGTGTGTGTGTGTGTGTGTGTGTGTGTGTGTGTGTGTGTGTGTGTGTGTGTGTGTGTGTGTGTGTGTGTGTGTTATAAAACCTACGGCAAAAAGTTCTCTTGACTGTATGAATGTTCTTCTTCTTCTTCTTCTTTGTATTATTATTATTATTATTTTTATCATTATTATTATTATTATTTCTGTTATTATTCTTTCTGTTGTCAGGTTTAATTCTAGTCAAATAAATATCAGTTCAAGGTGCCATTCTCTGTTGATTTTGGCGCTGAGGAAAGTTTTGCACACTGCTTTGGTTAACTTCATTTACACTGGCTCCACCGATCAACCAGCTTGCGTGCGCGTGTGTGTGTGTGTGTGTGTGTGTGTGTGTGTGTGTGTGTGTGTGTGTGTGTGTGTGTGTGTGTGAGAGAGAGAGAGAGAGAGAGAGAGAGAGAGAGATTGTTTGTTTCTTGTCGGATTTGGTTCCATGTGAGTAAAAATTTGTCTGTGGTGAAGAAGACATGGTTGTTATTTTTAGTGCTATGTGAAAGAGCATGGCGTCCATCTGCCCCCGCCTCACCCCTCATCCAAGCTCTTTACCCTCCCGTCTCTAATAATCATATTTTCCACGGTTAAAGATTCTTCATAGCACCTCGAATTCTTCCTTCACTTTAACTATACTATTTTTACTCTAAGCTAGACTAAAATTGCCATCACCCCATCTTGAATGCCTATTTATATCTCTAGATTAACGATAGAATGTTATACTCATCACAAAGAAGTGCTATGGAAAGGCCGTACAGTAGAACTATAGCATTTTCTTTTTCTGCCACTGATCTGTGTAAAATATGCTAAAAAAAGAACGGAAGTCTGGGCCAGGTTAGGGTAAAAGGAGTCGAGGCATAAATTTTCCATCTGTCCATCTTGACTGCTGAATTATAGCAAAACATTGGCATTAAAATGTAGTATTAGTCATAAAATAGTGCCACATGAAGAACACAGAGCCGTAGTATTATTATATTCTGACACTGATCTACGAGAAATAGGCAAGTTAAAGTGAATGAACTGTAGTTAGCGAGATTTTTTTTTTTCCCCGCAACGCCTTAGTATTTGTTTGTATATCTTATTAGCGACGGAAGTTACATACATACCATAGTCTAGAACGTTGACTTACTGTAACTTGTGTAGAAATAGATCGGTTAGGAAATGATGTTAAGGAACTTTCTATACCCACGAGAATACGGTCTAATATTCAAACTTTATTTCAGCAATACTTTTTACCACTATTGCCTTGTGCTCTAATAGTATTCGCAGTTACAGGGTTGATATTAAGCTCATTTGCATACTAATCGCAGCAACACACTACTATCCAAACTTGTTAATCATTTCTCGTCGCAAACAATATCTCGCTCTTTGTTAGTCATCTTGGCTAACAACTCGCAAAAATGATCATATTAGCTCTTTTTTTTTTTTTTTCTCGTGTGACGCCATCTTAAGGTCTTAGTGTTCTTGATGACTGATTATTCCTCTCGCCAGGTTTGGTAATGAATGGAAATAAGCCTCAGTCCCAAGGTTAATTCTGGAGGTAAAGTTCCATAACCTGTCGCCTGTTTTATTACATCACCCCTTTTGACGCAGAGTGACTCAGTATGACTCATGATGACCCCGTGTGACCCCTGCTAAATCCAGGTGACTCCCTCATATGTGACCCAGTGCGTTGTGTGTGGTAACTGTGACCCAATGTGGTGTGCTGTGTGTGTGTGTGTTAACCGTCATCCGATATTGTTTGGCTGTGCTACCATGACTAACATCACCTTGTTTGCCCCCAGCAGATCTGAGTAACGGACGCCGGAGAAGGTCACCCAACATCCTGAGTCACGAGGTAAGGCAGGGAGGGGTCGTCCTGTCACCTCACTCTTTAGCAAACTCTCATTTCCTCTTTCTTCCTCTCTTGCCCTCTCTTCTTCCCTTCCCATCCCTATCGCTTTTATTCCTTTCATTTCCCTTCCTGTCTTTCTCTCCCTCCTTCTCCCCCCCCCCCTTACGTCTTCTCCTTTCATTTCCCCTCCATTCTTTTCTTCATCTCTTCCCCTCCTGACCATCTTCTCTTCCCCTCCTTTCTTCCTAACGTCTTCATTCCCCTCAACTCCTCTCCTCTTTTCCTAAAAATCTTTTCCTTTTCCTTCTTTTCTCCCTTCGTATTTCCTCTCCACTCTTTCCCTCATATCCCATCCCCTCCCCTCATCATCCCAGCATCTTCTCACCCTTTCCCTCTCTTCTCATGCTTCCTGACATCTTTCCTTTCCCCTCTCCTTCCAATGCCACACTTTCCTCCCTTTCCCTTCCTAGCATCTCCTCCTTTCCCTTTCCCCTCTCCTGTGCATCCTGGCATCTTTCCCCTTTCTCTTACCATTCCTCCCTAGTATGTTTCCCTTTCTCCTACACACCCAGGTATCTCTCCTTCTCCCTCCTCTCATTTCCCCTCCTTGGCATCTCCTCTTGTTCCCTCTCCTTCCCACTCTAACTTCTTTTCCTTCCCCCCTCTCCTCTCCTCCCGAGTATCTCCCCCTTTTCCCTCCCCCCATCTCCCTCTTTTCATCTCCTTTCTCTTTCCTACCATATTATTTTTCCCATTCCCCTCCCCCTCCCTTCATGTTTCCCTCGTATTTAGATGTAGTTTATTCATCTCATATCAAAGAGCCATGAGTTTTTCCATGGCATTTTAATCTGTGTGTTAAGTGTGTGTGTGTGTGTGTGTGTGTGTGTGTGTGTGTGTTTAGCGTCTTCAGTCAATATTTTAGGCATTTATTTTTGACGGAGCTTCACGCATTTAAGCCCCCCAAAATATCAGGTAACACGTGTCTTTTTTGTGTGTTTCATTTTTGCTCTTACCGGCGATATCTTAGACACTTTTTGAGCTGGGAAGTTAAAAATTCGAATGGATTGTGACCAGCTACCTTTTCAGCAATTATTTACATGGCCGAGTGTAGGGACGCGCTGTACACTAGTCGTATCAATTTTTTTTTTTATTCGTGGAAATAAACACACACACACACACACACACACACACACACACACACACACACACACACACACACACACACACACACACACACACACACCACTAATGCAAACCAAAATGTTCCGTTTCATGTACTCATCTTTTTATCAGCCTGCGGCCCCACAACCCGATTCCAATAACATTATAATAACCCAGACCAAGAACAGCGGTGCGGAGAACATTTGTGAAAGAACGGGGACTAGTTCATGCCGGGATAAACAGCAGTCAGTACGGCGGACGGAATTCTACTGTAGAGTTGTTTCGGCCGTGAGAGAGTTAATGGTGAGGGTACTGACTCTCATAAGGTTAGTATCGTTATCCGTTAAGGAAGCTCCTTCACACCTTTTCCTAAGCAATTTATTTTGCTTAATACATCTTATTGTCCTCTTCTGTGTTGTATAAATCTCTCTAATATCGCCATACTCTGCATAAATAACGTAGAAAAGGATGTTAACCATCTATATCCAAGAATTAAATCGCTAAGGAGGAGGTGCTAGGGAGCCTTCTTACCCGAGGAGAATAATGGCCTTACACCTTCATGACTTTTTCTTTGATAGATTAATTGTCTAGCATTAGCTGGAGAAGAAGAGAAGAGTAGAGTAGTTGTTCTTACCATGAGAGGGTAAAGGAACAGTTTTTTTTTTTTTTTTTTTTTTCCTGGGATGTTGTTGGCGTCTAGGGTCTGGGTTAAGTTCACCCCTTTAAGCACCTACGACCGTACTGTTTGGACTGAGTGTGCGAACATGTCAGCAAGCCCAGGCTATTTAACAGTCATGCATGTACACCTGCAGTTGGTAGGTGTGCTCAGCCTTCATCTCCCATCACAGAGTCTGATCAGCAACGATATGGAGTCATTCTCACAAGCTTTAGAAGTGATCGTCAAATTTTGAAGTTGTGCAGAAATGTGAAATATCAGGACATTTTTTTTTTTTTTTTAATTCCTGCAAGCTTTATACGATTATCTTAAATTCTGCAAAGGTCTGTAGTACTGATGGCGTTAGTAAAGGCTGGAAAAAAGGAAAGAAAAGAGAAACTCGTTTGGAAAGTTTCATCTGAGCAGAATAAAATCATCAATAGTAAGAATAAAACAAATTCGTCATCGTACTTAAGTAGTCTGTAGTATAAATCTTAAAATGTCCACGTTTGTCCACGCAGGAGCTAAACCAAAAGAGAAATGTCATGTTTACTCCCTCGTACCAAAGGCCACGGTCCTATTTTTACATCCCCACTGCAATAGTCATACCGTTGGCGGATCGGAGGAACCTTTTTTTTTTTTTTTTTTTTTTTTTTTTTTTTTTAGCATATGTACAGTACTGTGACGCCCCAAACATTTCCTCTCCCACCATAATTATCAACATGTGCTCTCCCATACGTCTGCCAAAACACATGCATTGCGTGCCAGTACAGAATTATTGTCCATTTACCGAACTTTAGGTTTGGGGGGAAGTGTGTGTGTGTGTGTGTGTGTGTGTGTGTGTGTGTGTGTGTGTGTGTGTGTGTGTGTGTTAAATCGAATCACTCTCTTTTGATGTGTACATCTATATCTAGCAAGAACTATCACCTCTCCCATCCTGAGATTATTTCGCTGGAGAGCTACACGCTCGGGTATTCTTAAATGTTTTAATTAAACCTGACATTGCTTTAAGAAAAAGAAGGAATGCTGAAGGTTTCATTTTCATACTGGAGTCTGATACAATGAATTTATTAAGGTGTGATTAGTAGTACATTACTGTCCGAAGGTACTTTAATATTATCTGACATAATTTATGAAGTGCATCGTTTTATTTCATTTGATTATGTCTTTGACCTTGTATCGCAAGATAGTAGGCGAATACCCCGCCATAGGCTCAAATCCCTAAGATAAAGAAAGGACCACTGCGGCGCTGTGTGGCGTCTGTCTCTACTTCTTTGTTTTACGGGGTGGAATATGGACGCTTGAAATATATTTCAAATCTTTCATTCTGTAGCGTCGCATATCCCTGATATTAGTGTGCTTCTTTTTTTTTTTAATGGAAAGAGAATAGTAGTACGATTTATATGATATTGTTGACAGAGTATTTGCTGTCGTATTTCCTTGTGAGCGGATATTATTTTTGTAACCTGGTTTACATTTTTAGCGTGCTAGAGCGACACAGCAGGCTAGCCAGCCATCACATACCAGCAGCAGGCTTCACCAAAGGAGGTGGAGGCTCTGGAATTTATTTTACCACCGTTATGTTACTCTAACCCTTTCACACCCATGACTTTTTTTTTATTCTTGCTATCTCCAGACGAATTTTAGCCACCTGTCGTAGAGAGAGGGTCAACCACTTCACTCCGATGACGTAGTTTTCATCTTTATTCTTGCAATATACAGACGTTTTATGCTGGTATTTAAAGACTTTTCGAGCTGGAGGGGTTAGATACAGCCTTCGTGTACCCATTAGTTGGCGCTGGAGAGGGACGCCTTCATGTGGTGGCACTGATGAAACTGACGGCTCAACTGCCCCATTATACAGACATCCACCTACAACCTCCCTCTCCCTGCAAAAGGAGAATGATGGACTACAGGAGAAGGGAAGCTTAAGCCTGCAGTCCACCGGGTTCACATTTCAGGTGAACTTGGGGCTACAACAACAACAGCAACAGCAGCTGCTACTACTACTACTACTACTACTACTACTACTACTACTACTGCTACCCACTCACTAGAAAACGTTTCTTCAAAGCAGAGTAAAACCTCTTGGTGGTAGCAGGAGTGAAATATGAAATGCGTCCAGTTCGAAAAGTCTCTTGTAAACTGAAAACATTTGTCTGGGGATGGCACGAATAAACTACAAAGACAGTACCCGTTTATTACGAGCGAGGACGAAGGCCTCGCAAGTCTCTCGTCAAGTAAAGGCATTTTCACAAAATGTGCGGCCCGACCCGACCCGGCCCGGCCCGACCGTAACGCTTTTGAGAAGCTAATATCTCAGCAACCACAGGGCTGATCACTGTGTGGTTTGGACCATATGATAGCCCAATTCTTTAAGATTTTTTTTCTGATCGGTTTCATCACACTCAAGCGGTGCTCGTGGCACGTGACACACGCTAAACACAGCATGTCGAAAATCTTCAAAAGACGGCCTCAGGCCAGACAGTTCGTTGTAAAGGCATAAAACTAGGTAGGTAGATAGCCATCAATATAATCTTGGCATCCTCGGGGTTTAAGGCGACATCTCAAGTTTTCGAATTGAAATGGCCTTGCTCGTCCCGCGCCGAAAAAAGGCGTTTTACTTGTCACGGGGTTTTGGAGATTTAATAATTAAATAATACTTGAGAATGTTACTTGAAGATATGGACAATGAATTGACTTGTGAAAATCAAGCAGTAAGTTTACTTTATGCCGGCTTACTTCGCCGATTCTCTAAGGGCGAGAATTTATAAACTTTCTCAACAGTACACAGCAGAGACTAATTACTCACACGTGCTGTTTGTGTACTGTTAGCTTCTGGAGAAAGTGACTCCACCCCTGACAATCAATAACTAATGCTATTAATGATAAACAGATTCTTGCCAGTGCATTAACTTCAGGCTGGCACAACGGATTTAAGCTTAGTACAAGAGGACTGGCCTAAGTACCAGTTATGAATAATACAAAGCGTTTATGCGAACTAGGAGCGGCAAGTAAAATAAGCTTAATGTGGAGAAATAAAATACGAGTTTTCATTACATTAAGCTCAAGGAAAAGAACTGTAAATTTATTAATTACACTAAAATAAATTTTACGTTACATGAGTCTCAAATGAATTCAAAATAAGAACACACTCACTCGCTCACTCAAAAGCTCAACTCTTAAGCCTAGGAAAAACGAAAGGAAATGCTGGTCAGAGAGTGGGCTAAGCGGAATTGAACTGGGCGTCGGCACGTAGGACGGACGCTGCAACCACTAAACCTCTACGCCGATTCACGCTGAGTGGAGATTTCCGGAACTCGCTGGACAACGGCGGCGCTGCTCCACACTGGGCCCAACGAACCTGCTCTCACGACGTTCCAATCCTGACTGACTTCAAATTGTGAGAGAGAGGCGAGGGCCGGCCGCGCTTGCTAACGGCCAACGGAAATAATGTGAGCGATACACACTCAGAATAAATCACTCAGCGAAGGTGCTAATGTCGCGCGCAAGGATGATCACTTATGAAACAGTGAAAAATGTTCTAAAAACCGTCCCAATCGAGCGAATGCGTGGACGGTTGAAATGAGCGATACATAATGAGAATTCCACTAGAATTCGCGGTTTTCACAGTGAACAAAAATGTCACGAACTTATAAACACGCTTGCGCCAATTCGTGACATTACTAGCGTTATTGTGGTTAACAGGATAATTTTTCCTTAGCGGTGCGTGAAGTTTATGTTTTAATGTATGTATATATATATATATATATATATATATATATATATATATATATATATATATATATATATATATATATATATATGTATGTATATATGTATGCTTTGATGTATGTTTCAGTTTAACCCTCAAGTTGCTGTCCTTTCTGCTTAATCCCTTCAATATTAGATGTCTTTTGTATGGTATTTTACTTTACAATCCATTACTCTAGTAGTTTAGTCACTCTTGCAGGAGCTGCTTAGCATGGACCAGCTGGCCTACTGCAGCTGTCTTCGCCGCTCTATGTTCTTATGTAACCACCACATGATTTAATTCGACTTTGACCAGATCTCCAATAGTGAAAGAGTAAATGAAGGCTGTATCTCACATTTCCATTTGTAGTCATCTATCTGAATCTGTACATTTGTCCAGAGGTACCAGGAACTACACCTACGTCCCGGAACTACAACGATGACGGGAATTGTATTGTTAGTATGATGTCCTTCCTGACTTACGTTTTTTTCGTCATGTTATATTAAGCTGTTTCATTCCTTACTTTATAGTGACAATATTCACGGTAGTTAAAGAGATTCGGTAGCACTTCTTCCCTACTAATAAATATCTGTGTATGGCACATAACTATTTTCTTTTTGTTCTTTATGTGGTCTTTGTCAGTATTAGAAAGACAGATTTAAAAGGCAAAGTAATAATAAGGCTCAATAAGAAAAATTAATCGCTGAGGAAGAGGGAGAACACACACACACACACACACACACACACACACACACACACACACACACACCTACGCCGACAAAAATACGGGTGTGTGAGTCAGATGTCGCTGAGTGTTTGCTGAGTGCTTACCTGCCTCTGCCTGTGTTATCTTCCTCCTTATATTCCCTTCACACTGCGATTTAATCATGTTTGTATTAACTGATTTATATTTCGTATCACCTGTGGGTTTGGTCGTACTGTGTAATTTAGGAGAGAAAGGAGGTCGTGATTATGAAGAGAGGAGGGGAGGTTGAGATGATGGGGGATAGGAGAGAGGAAGTGATGTGAAGATGTGATGAATAGCGGGAAGAATATAGAGAGAAGCACGGCAGTGGAGGAGAAAGTTGTATTGATGTAGGAAGGAAAGAGGCCTTGAATAACAAAGATAAAGTAGAGGGGAAAGAACGAGGTAAGACACAAGGAGCAAAAGGTGCTAATGATGGAGTGAGTGAGAGGGTGAGGGAGAGGACGAGGAGGATCACGTATAATGCCAAATGAGGTGCAGAGAAACAGAACTCCAGGCACGTGGTTCCATTTTTGCTTCATTGTTTTTAGCTTAAGTTGTGTCTAAGATTAGTTGTTTATATTTTTGTCTTTACTCCTCTACCTTGTTTCATATTTACAAACTCCTTTGCGTTTAGGAATTTTTGCTTATTTACATTTTCGTTTTTTTTTTTATGTAACTATCATACAGTTCACAACCAGACCACCGTGAACGTTTTGGATAAAACACGAAAAAGAAAAACGATTTCTGAGATGTGATATATTAAATATATTGATTGATACAGAGCCTGGTGATTAGGTCTTCTGCCCCCTCCCCGTTTCTCTATTCCCTTCCCCGACCCCCACAGTACTCCCCCCAAAATATCCCTCACTTGTATCCTTCGCCTCCCCTCTCCTCTCCCCATCTCCTGCCCTGCCTCTCCACCTGCACCCGCCTTGTCCAACTCACTCACCCACCAAAACTCACCGCTTCCACCCATCCACACCCATCCCCTCCACCCACCCACACACTCTGTAACCCCTTCTAACACCCTCTCTGTTCCCCACCCATTCCCCAACTTTCTCCTCACCCTCTCGTCCTGTTTTTCCCCATCCTTTCACCCGTTTTCCTTCACCTTGTTCTCTGTCCCCTCCCCCTCCCTTACGTCCCCAGTCTGCACGCTTTGCACGCATTCCCTCTTATAGACATATAACACACACACACACACACACACACACACACACACACAAATATTCTCTCTCTCTCTCTCTCTCTCTCTCTCTATCTATCTATCTGTCTGTCTATCTATCTGTCTGTCTATGTACCTGTCTATATACCTATCTCTCTATCTCTGTCCGTCTGCCTCTCTCTCTCTCTCTCTCTCTCTCTCTCTCTCTCTCTCTCTCTCTCTCTCAAGAAAAAAAGGAGTAAAAAAGTGAGAAAAAGAGAGTGGGGGTAAAATCATGGTTGGTAGGTGAGAAAAAAAATTGAGGGGGCAATTTGTGGGGGTGGGGGGGACTGGAGGGGGGTAATCACTTCCCCATTATGTGGAGAGAGAGAGAGAGAGAGAGAGAGAGAAGGGGGAGGGAAAGGATGAGCGGAAGGGAGAGACGGGAGAAAGAATTAAAGTGGAGAGAGAGAGAGAGAGAGAGAGAGAGAGAGAGAGAGAAGGGGGAGGGAAAGGATGAGCGGAAGAGAGAGACGAGAGAAAGGATTAAAGTGAAGAGAGGGAGAGTGGGGGGAGGGGGAAGGCATGAGCCCAGAGGAAGTACAGTCTATAACGAGGTAGTCTGCTGGGGTAAACTACTTGCGCTGAAGATGTACACTACAGTATATGTGCGGGAAAAGGATGACAGAAATGGGAGGCTCTTACCTGCCCTCCACGCGCTGCGTTATTTTAGCTAGAAGGGAAAAGAAAGAAAATGTAGAGGCAACACTAGCGAGAAAACGGATGACAAAAAATATCCCCAGACTTGCCTCTTGTACAGTATCCCCTTAAGGTTTGAGCATAAGATCCGGTTTCTCTCGTACGTGTATAACAGGCTAGAAGGCACGTTCAGATCAGATCAAACTCCCCCCTACGAAGGGCGAAAGTGGCGGAATGGAATTGGTGACTTTTGTTTTTTTAATTGATATTTATTTTTTGATCTTTTATTTTTCTTTCGAGGGGAGACTAGTGATTCTGCGTCCCTCTTTTGTGGGTTTCAAGCTGTTCATTTCACAGATTTGCCAGCAATAAAATTATAATAAGGACTAAACCGATAATCTGTAAGGGTTGAGGTACTTGGCTCATATATGTGCATAAAATTTCAAGTTGTCGACCCAGAAATAATGTCGTGAGGACTTATTAACGAACGCTGGCAAGAAAAGACCACACACACACACACACACACCACTTTAGGATTTACCGACATAATTATTATGATGTAAAGAGCGAACAAGAATTATTAAGGGGCATATATAAAGGAAATAATTTGATTAGAAAGTAGTTTGATCTGTTCTTTATCTGCTGTTTTGTTTCTCATAAAGCGTTAACATTAGCGTCTATGTTAAATCAGTTTATGTTTAGGTATTGATAATCGAAGCCTTGAGTGTTAAAACATTTTAATGATCAGGTTTTAATGTATCAGTCTTTTAGGCAGTAACGACTGTTTCTGGCAGCTGGATCCAGTAGACCGATGCCACTGTGTAAATATTTTCCCCATAGATATGAGGCATCTCCTGAGCATAAATATATCACCTTGTTATAACCTGAGTGGAAGAATAAATAAATAAATAAATAAATAAATAAAGTGTTCATGCCAAAGGAATTAACGTGTTCAATACGATGAAGTGTTTTTCATTTTCTGCGCCCAGCGGTAGAGTGGTTAGAACGTCCCAGTCGGACTGACGACCTTCCATGGATTCCACTCTGAGGAGGTGAGTGGGGGTTATATTATGTCGTCATGGGAAGTAGGTAGGTCACTTACTCTTAAATGTACAGATCTGCTTTAGCCTAGCCCCGGGCCCCAACACCTCTCAAGGGATTGGTCCTTACCGTTACCGTGTTTAATTTCATTCATACGATTTCAGTTTCATTCGTATGATTTTTATTTTGTTCGTATTATGCTCAGACGATTATAATCAGCGTAGGAGAGACTAAAAACTGTGAGGGTTAGATATTGCCTTCCTGCTCCCTTCATTACCAGGAGGCTGTCAGACTGAATAAAGTCGTTAGGTATAAAGGTATTAGAGAAGAGAATCTAGAAAAGACGTCGTCATAGAGAAGTATGGCAGGGGAAGTAATTTTTTTCCTTATGTATAGTTGTTTTTCCTTTGAGTTTCATTCCAATAACCCCTTCAGCCCAAGTATGTCATTTCCATTATAGTCTTGCTGTTAGCGGGCAATAATATTCAGTTTTGAGGGAGATATGTATAGTTAGGGTGTTAGTGATGAATTTCCTTAACCTCTCCAGTTCAAAGTCTCCCCTGACCTGAATAGAATCGTTTGATCATATACCCTGTTCACTCCTACACGGTCCAAATTTGTCATATCTCTATTTTTAATGCTGAGGTGTAACAAGAGATTAACACTACATTTTGGTGCTAGTAACGAAGAAGTGTTGAAAGGAGTGTAGAGCAGTAGTTTTGTCTCTCTGCCACTGAGCCCCCGGATATAAGGTAAAAAAAATAAAGGACGAAAATCTGGGCCAAGTTAATGTGAACGAACTATAGCAGGAATGAAATGAAAAGTATATCGTCGGAGTCAAGGGGTTGTTTTTGGACGTTGTAATATACTGTTGTTTGTATAATGCGTCATAAAGGGATATTTTTTGTATTTTTCTGGATCTTAATACACCTTCATTGCTTGAATAAGATTTTCGCTATTTTTTTTTTTTTTTTTTAGGGGAAACGTAAATACTGTAGAAAGGGGAGACGAGGAGGGGAGAGGCGGTGTGTGTGTGTGTGTGTGTGTGTGTGTGTGTGTGTGTGTGTGTGTGAGGGGGGGATAGGTGGTGAGATAAGAGGAAGCTTAAGAAAAAGAATTCAAAGTTAGTGAAGAGAGAGAGAGAGAGAGAGAGAGAGAGAGAGAGAGAGCGAGAGAGAGAGAGAGAGAGAGAGGAAAAAGTTGTGGGAACAGAAAAAGAGGGAGGGGGAAGAAATGGAGGGGGAGAGGTGGAGGGGAGGGGGGAAAGGAGGGGGTGATGATGGCTATATAAAGTTTGCGTGTAGTGTTTTTGGTAGGGGAGGGGAGGGGAGGGAAGGGGGGCCAAAGTGGAGAGGGAAGGAGGGGTGAGAGAGGGGACGTTGTTGAGGAAATAAAGGAGAGAGAGAGAGAGAGAGAGAGAGAGAGAGAGAGAGAGAGAGAGAGATGAGGCAAAAGGTAAAGACAGTGAGAGGGAAAGGCGATGAGATAATGAGTAGGAAGTGAGGGGAGAGGAGGAGGAAGAGAGGAGTTGGAGAAGAAATGAGGGGAAAGGGAGGGGGAGTGGGAGGCTAAGTAGGGAGGGAGAAGGGAGAGAGTGTGGGAGAGTGAGAGAAACGGGGAGAAAAGGTGATCGAAGATATGAAGAAGGGGGAAAGGAGGAAAGGGATAGAGATAAGAGAATAGGAGAGTAAAGAAGAGAGATGGAGAGAAGAGGGGAGAGGAAAGAAAGAGGATAGAGGAGAGAGGGAAGATAAGAGAGGATAAGAGAGGGAAAATGGGAGAGAACAGGGGGTAGAGATAAGAGGGAAGGGAGAGAAAAGAGAAAAGTGAAGGTTAAAGACGGAGAGGAGAGAAGAAGATAGAAGAGAAACAGAATGATAGAGAGGATAAGGGGGAAAAAAGAGAGGCAGTGGAGAGAGAGATGGTGAGGAGGGAAGACGAGGGAGAGTAAAAGAGAGAGAGAGAGAGAGGGTAGAGAAGAGGGACTAAGAGGAGATGGAGGAAGTGAGAAGGGAAGAGAGGAGAAGAGGGGAGAAAAGAAGAAGGAAGAGGAGGGAAGAGATGAGGAGGGGGGAGAAGAGAGGCAAGAAGGGAAAGCAGAGGGAGAAGGTGAGAAGAACAGACAAGCGAAGTAAGAGGAGAGAGAGGAGGTGAGAAAGTAAGAGGAGAGAGAGGAGGTGAGAAAGTAAGAGGAGAGAGAAGAGGGGAGGGAAAGTGAGAGAGGAGTTAGTGAGAGGTCAGGTTCGACAGGAAAGAGAGGGGAAATCTGAGGATGAAAGCTGGGTGGTGGTGGGGAGGATGGAGGGGAGAGGGAGCCGAGGGAGAGGGGAGAGGGTGAGAGAATGTGGGGAGTGGAGAAGTAAACTGAGGGGAACTAAGTGAGAAGGCCTGAGTAAGAGGTGGAGAGAGAGAGAGAGAGAGAGAGAGGGACAGAGAGACAGAGACAGACAGAAAGACAGACAGACAGACAGAGACAGACTGACAGACAGGCAGACAGAGAGAGAGAGAGAGAGAGAGAGAGAGAGAGAGAGAGGTGAAGGTAAATGCAGGGAAGGGGAGAGAATAAATAGGACTTGGTAGTGAGGATTGGGGAGGGGAGAGGGGAGAATGAAGGGGAATAGGTAAGGGAAAGGGAGATAGATGAAAGCAAGGAAGGAGAGGGGTGCGCAGAGAAGGGACGGGTGGGGAGAGAGGGATGAGGGAAGAGGAATCAGGAGGGGAAGGGAAGACGGGTGCTGGGGGAGAGGAGAAGGGTGAAGGGAGAGGGGGTGGGAAGAGCCAGAGAGGAGGGGCGATGAAGGAGAGGAGGGCACTGTGTGAGAAGGAAGGGAAAGGAGAGGGATGGGGGTGAGCGCAAGGAGAGGGAGGGGTGAGGACGAGGAGAGGGAAGGGTAAGACATGAGAGCAGAGGAGGGAAAGGGCCGGGAAGAGGGGAGTTGAGTTAGAGAAGAGAGAGGGGGAGGGTGTGGGGAGGCTGAAGGAAGGAGAGGAAAGGGTGTGGGGAGGGGGAGGTAAGGAAAGGGGACTGCAGGGGAGAGGTGAGAGATGAGACCAGAAGAGGCGTAGGGAAGGCAGGGGAGGGAAGGGTCGGGTCGGGTGGGGTCGGGACAGGTTCGGGTTGGGTTGGGGGTGTGGTTCGGGGGGTGGCGTGCTCAGGTATGCAGGGGACAGGTGGTGGCGGGCCTCACCCCTGCCGCTGGGGACCGCAAGGGGGGACTCTGGGACCGCATCAAATCTGCAGCAGACACGGGAACATGCTCGCGGCGGCGCCCACACCCCTGCCTTATTGATGCGGGGGGGGAGGGGCAGGGGGTTGCTGAGCGCCGGGGAATGTGACCAGAGATGTGGAGGGGGATGAGGGCGGAGGGGGAGAGGAGTGAGAGGGGTAGGAGAGGAGAGGGAAGGGACTGGGTAGGGCTGGTTGGAGGCGATATAAGAGGGATGGTGCTGGAAAGAGTGCGTGCGTGTTTGTGTTGGGGTATGGAGTGAAAAGACGAGAGGACACAGAGGAGTGGGGGTGGAGGGGGAGGGGAGAGGAAGCCGAGAGGGGAGGAGTGGAGGGGATATAAGAAGGATGACGATGGAAAGAATGTGTTTGTGGTTGGGTGGAGGAAGGGGACAGGGGGAGAAAGAGAGTGGTTTCTGAGTGTCTGAAAAATGTGCGGCAAAATGTGATGGGGAGAGGAGGGGTGGGGGAGGGAGCTGAGAGGGGTGAGAGGGATGGGGATTGAGAGAGGTGCTGGAAAGAGTATGAGGGAAGAGGGACGGTTGGAATTCCTGGGCGTTGGAGGAATCACCAGAGAAGGGGCCGAGAAAAATTCTGAGAGAAGCGATGAGTTCTTAAGTGGGGGAGGGGTCAGGGAGGGAGGAGAGGGATTGGGGAGAGGGGGGGAGAAGAGAGACTAGGAGAGGGAGGGAAGGAAAAACAAGGTGGTGGGGGAGAAGAGGGGAGTTGTCGAGGAAAAGAGGTGTTGGGAGGAGAGGGCGAGAGAGAAATATAAGGAAAGGAGAAGAGGGATAAGGGAGAAGGTGGGAAGAATAGAGAGCAGAGAAAGGTGAGGAGGGCAGGATGAACGGAGACGGATGCAGGGAAGAAGGGAGAACCGAAAAAGGGGAGGAGGAAGAGGGTCAGGGGACGAGGAAGGAGGAAAGGATTAGAGGGAAGAGGTGCGTAAGATAAAGAGAGGAGGGACAGTATGAAGGATGAGGAAAGGAGCGAGAGAAGAGAGAATTGAAGAAAGATTGGAGGGGCGAAAGAAGAATAAGGAATAAGATAGGATGGGGAGGATGAAGGAAGATGGAGGGGTTAGGATGTAGGAACGAAAGAAAAATAGGGGAAGAAGAGATAAACCAAGGTGAAGGGAGAGGAGGGAGTGGGTGATGGGAGGGAAGCTTTGGAGATGAGAGCAGACCTCGTTGAGAGTGACAAGGCACAGTAGGAAGACAGAGGGAGGAAAGTGGAAAAATGGTCAACGGGGAGGGAGGGAGAGGAAAGGTACACGGGGGAAGGCGAAAGAGGGTGAGGGAGGGAGAGGAGACGGACGTGGGGGAGGGCGACGGAGGGTGAGGGGGAAAGCAAAGATAGGGGAGGGATGGGAGGGAAAAAGAAAAGGGGTGAAGGGGAAGTGAAAGAACGGGGAGCGATTGGGGGGGGAGAGGGGCAAGAGGTAAAGGAGTACAAAGTACAAAGTAAAAATAAACAGCATCAGACGTGTTGGTCCCTTCGTTGCTGTTTGGTATAGGGAACATTATAACTAACAAACCCAATCTATTAGCTAAACTCAAGATAGAAAAGCAAAATGTCTCCCCCCCCCTACCCACCAAACCCTCCAGGCAAAACCGGCAGGAAATTGTGAAAAGGACCACCAGGAAGCATGGAAAAACTGCCATGGAAATTTCATAGGAAAGAGAGAAAAGGAATTTTATTCTACATTATTTGCCTAAAAGGGAGAGTAGCATTAAGTCAGCAATATTTATAGATGTTGTTCAGCAGTTGTATCTTCCACGATCTGAAAAGGGAAAAATAACATGCACCACAGAAATGTGTTATTCGGGAGTGAACATTCTTAACTGGTGGTCATATGACAGGTACATATCCAAGCGATTTTTAAAGGTTTAGTACTGTATCACAGTTTGCTACACTGAAGGGCAATTTGTTCCATATATTTACAACTCTCTTAAAGAAATAATGCTTCGCGACATGTGACTGAAATCATTTGCCAATAATTTTATGCCCATTACCTCTAGTATAGTTTGAGTGATCAAATGCGAAATATTTATCGATGGCCATATTATCATGTCCTTTGAATATTTTGAATACTTGAATTAAATCTCCTCATAACCTGCGTTAAGTTAGGGTAAAGAGATTCAGGGCTTCTAAACATTCTTTGTATGGTTTATTTCTCAGTCTAGGTATCATCTTTGTCGCTCTTTGCTGTACTCACTTAAGTTTCTCCATATCCATTTTATAATACGGTAACCAAAACTGAACACAGTACTCCAGGCATGGGTGTATAAAGAATTATACAAAGTGAGGACGATATTATTGGATTTAGATTCAAATGCTGTACCTATGAATCCAGTCAGTTTATTTGTTTATTTATTATTTTTTTTTTACAGCTTAAGTGCATTGTTTGCTTGGTTTCGGATCATTTGTTATAATAGCTAAATCCTAAGTCTTTTTTCATGGTTTACCCTATCAAGTTAGACATTATTCATGTTATAACCAGCTCTTACAATTTTACTGCCAATGTTTAGCACTTCACATTTATTAATATTGAAATCCATTTGCCATGTTTGGGCCCAGTTAAACAGTTGATCAAGATCTCTTTGAATTGCTTGCCTCTGCAATATTGTATCTGCTTTGTTACCCATTTTTGTGTCGTCGGGAAATTTTGAAATCTTACGACATAATCCTTTATCAGTATCATTTATGGATATTAAAAAGGAATAGGACCTAACACCGAACCCTGCGACACTCCATTTATACAGTCTAGCTCTTTTCCACCCATACAACTCTTTGGTATCGTCCGGTTAGCCAGTCTTCAATCCACCTGAGCACACTGCCACTGAAACCATGTGCCTTTAGCTTCTGAAGGAGTCTTTTGTGTGGAACTTTGTCAAAAGCCTTTTGAATATCGTGGTAGACAACATCAGCAGGAGGAAGAGGAAAGGTAAGAGGAAGAGGTGAAAGGGAAATAGAGGGAGAGGAGAGGGATAAGAATAAAGAGAAGGAAAGGTGTGGGGAGGGAAAGAAGGAAGAGGGAAGAAGAGGAAGTGAGTTACTGAGTGAAGGGGGAAATAACATGAAGGGAGACGGTCGGATGGAGGGGAAGGAGAGCCTTGGGTGTGGTACGACAAGGGGGGCGCAGGGGAGGGAAGGGGCACCTGGGGAGTAGAGAGAGGGGTGAGGAGAGGGGAGTACAAAAGGAGTACAAAGAAGAGCAAACAGCAACAGACCTTATGGTCCTTTCGAGGCTGTTTGTTACAGAGTACACTATGACTATGAGATCTAATTCTACATGCTGAAGGATAAGGATAGTAAAGCAAGAAGACTCCCCCCCCCCTCCAAACCCTCCAGTTAAAACTGGCAGGAAAAGTGAGAAAAGCCACCATGCAGCATGGAAAAACTGATATGGCAATTTCATATGAAAGACTGAAAAGGAAAAGTTACATTCTATAATACTTTATCTAAAAATTACCAGTCTGAATAATCTGAAAGAGAAAGTAGTAAAGTAAGCTGAATAATCAAATAAATTAATGACTAACGCATGGCATTATGTATGGGGTACTTTAAATTAACGGGATGTTTGCAGACACAGCATGGAAATTGCACAGTGCACAGTGTGGATGTTACGGGACGGTGTGGCAGCCTTGCCTGGCACATTTAAGGTAGGCAGCAGTCAATCAGGCCCCAGCTCCATTCACTCCACAAAGACAGTGAACTTTCCCATGAGGGACAAGTACACAAGTCAGATCCTGAAGCAGTGACCCAGATACATTAAAAAAAATCCTGATGGTGGTCACTTAACTAATAGGGGACCCTCAGTGATCCACAGCCCATCACAAGGTCAAAAGTAAAAGTAGTGAACATTAACTCAGGGCCATCTGTGCATATCCTACTCAATTCTTATACTATATTTCATTTAATAAATTGATCCAGGCACTGAAATATATATATATATATATATATATATATATATATATATATATATATATATATATATAGATAGATAGATAGATAGATATCCCATTGGATCCCAGGGGTGCTGGGTGAGGCACTGCACTGGGAGGGCACTAAGCGTACCGCCCTCCGCCTATCGGCTCATAGTTGCGAAGCTCATTGGTCCCTACCCGGGGGTTCCCTACTTTATAAAGACTTGAAAAATCCCAGTTCTGTCCAATACTCGGGACACTGGGCTCCAGTGGGTTAAACAGACTGATAGGTTTGCCAGACATTAACCCATTGGATCCCAGGGGTGCTGGGCGAGGCACTGCTCTCGGAGGGTACTAAGCATACCGCCCTCCGCCTATCGGCTCATAGTCGCGAAACTCATAGGTCCCTACCCGGGGGTTCCCTACTTTATAAAGACTTAAAAATCCCAGTTCTGCCCAATACTTGGGATACTGGACTCCATTGGGTTAAATATTTATATATACACAAGTGTTGTATTCAGGAGCAAACATATTAAGCTGGGGTTAAACGACAGATACTTATCCAGGCGACCTTTAAAGGTTTGTACTGTATTACAATTTACTACACTGGAGGGCAATTTCTTCCATATATTTACAAACTGTTAAAGAAGAAATGCATACCTTCATGCAACTGGAATTGTTTGCCAATTATTGTATGCCCATTGCCTCTAGTATAATTTAAGCAATCAACTGTGAAGTACGTATTGACAGCCATTTCATCATGTCCTATGAATATTTTGAATACATGAATTAAATCTCATCGCAACCTCCGTTTGGTTAGGGTAAAGAGATTCAAGGTTTCTAATTGTTCCTCAAATGGTTTATTTCTCAGTCTAGTTATCATCTTTGTCAACCTTTGCTGTACTTTTTCAAGTTTCTCCACATCCTTTTTATAGTACAGTGACCAAAACTGAACACAATACTCAAGTGCACACGTACTAAGGAATTACACAAAGTGAGGAAGATATTTTTGGATTTATATTCAAATGCTCTATCCATGAATCCGATCAATTTAGTATTGGCTTTTTTCACAGCTTCTGTACATTGTTTGCTTGGTTTCAAATCGTTTGCCGTTACAGCTCCTAAGTCTTCTTCATGGTTTACCCTATCGAGTTAGACATTATTCATACTATAACCAGCTCTTACATTTTTACTGCCAATGTTTAGCACTTCACATTTATTAATGCTGAAATCCATTTGCCACGTTTGGACCCAATTAAACAGTTGATAAAGATCTCCCTGAATTGCCTGCTTTTGCAGTGCTGTATCTGCCCTGTTACCTATTTTAGTATCATCAGCAAATTTTGAAATCTTACAACACAGTGCTTCGTCAATATCATTTACATATATTAAGAAAAGAATGGGACCTAACACCGAACCCTGCAGCACTCCACTTGTAACGTTTATCCAGTCTGACTCTTTTCCATTTATTACAACTCTTTGCTTTCGTCCGGTGAGCCAGTCTTCTACACACCCGAGAACACTGCCGCTGAAATCATGTGCCTTTAGCTTCTGAAGGAGTCTTTTATGTGGAACTTTGTCAAAAGCCTTTTGAAAATAGAGGTAGACACAACGTAAACAGATGGAAGATTGCGGTGTTTCGATGGAAGGTCTTGTTAGCGGGGTGGTATTTGGAAAAGTTGGTGGAGGGGATTGCTGTGGGAGTAAAGTAAGGACGGGGGAGGGGAAGGGAGGAAGAAATCTTGTTGGGAAAGATGTGGGAAGAGGGGAATTGCTAAAAGACGACTGTAAGACAGAGGGCAGAATAGGTGTTTAATGGCTGTCTAAATGGGAACCTTCCTACTTTCATGTACTTGTCTTTGACAGATAGAGTAGTTACATTAGCCTGTAACAAACACCCCCGAAAGGACTAATAGGTCTGTTTCTGTTTGACTTCCTGTATCTTTGTTCTTTATACCAAGTCTTATTGAAGGAGGGTTATGGGAGAAGTGAGAAGAGGTGTAAACTTGGAAAGGGAGGGGCGAGAAACTGTATTTAGAATGCAAGTTTTCATGGAGGGGGGGGGAGGGAAGAGGTGAAAGGATGGGGAGTGCAATGGAAGTGTTGAATAAAAGAGATTGAGAATCATAGGGATTTTAGGGAGGGGAGTAAGGAAGAGGGACGAATGGGGGTGAGGGAGGGGGATTTCTGGCGATGTTTGAAAGAGGAGTGAGGAATCTAAGGTGTCCAGAAAGGAGAAGAGCAGAGAAGAGAAGGGAAAGGAATGGAAGAGAACAGAACAGAGAAAGGGGAGAGGGATAACTCTTTCGTATATGGGTCGAGGGTGGTAATGGGATTCCTGGGGGTGTTTGGCAAGAGTGAATTCTAAATTATTCTAAATGGCTGCTGAGGTGACGCGTGTGTTGGGGTAGGGGCTGGAGTCCTGAGGGAATACGGTCACAGTGGGGAGGATCAGAGGGATGACGGGTGCAGAGTTTGGAGCGAGAGAAGACAGCCTCGAAATGGTGTGAGAGTTGGTAGGACTGAGTAGATGTAATGTACTGTACGCATAATAATATACCTGTGATGGGGAAGGGAAAGAAAGAATCCGAATTTTTAAAGTTATTATTGAAATACACGATGATTGTCTGATGTAAAGGGAAGTGCAGTCTAATCATTTCCTATCCTCGCAGGTGTTTTGAAATTGGCCGTCGTTAGTCGGGGATTTGCTCTGACCGCGTGTTTGAATACCCCTGATGTGGTGCGAGGTACAAGGCAGAGAGATCTCGTATACTCATAGGTGTTGATGATGCTTGGAAATGGTGGGAGGTGTGTGAGTGAGGCATCGCCTTGGGACGGCCACAGGATATTTTTCCCGATAAGGGGAGTGGGGGTCAACTTAGCTTGTCAGGTGTGACCGAGGCACTAGAAAGTTAAATGCAAACTTGTATTTAACCCCATCAACCCAATGACGCATTTTCATTTTGTTCTTGCTCTTGCCAGACGATTTTATTCAGCTTGGGGAGGATATCATGCAGTGTAGAGTTAATGAGAAGTAAAGCTAAGCTCTACAGATCGAAAAGTCTGTTTTTAAAATAATAAAATCGTTTTAAAATACGTAATGAGACTGGAGGGGTGAAAAGAGTTGATGTGTCATAGAAAAATGAATTGTTATCCCCTTCAATCCCAAGTACTAGAAAGGCGTAGAGTAAGGGGAGACTTAATGGAGGTGTTTAAGTGGATGAATGGAATAAATAAGGGAGATATTAGGAAGGTACTTGAAGTGAACATACAGGATGCAACTAGAAGTAATGGTTTCAAACTAGACAAATTCCGTTTTAATAAGGAAATAGGTAGAAACTAGCCTGGAAATAGAGTGGCGGACGAATGGAATGAGCTACCTTGTAATGTAGTTGCTGCCCCATCTTATGAGAGTTTCAAGCATAGGCTAGATAAGCATATGACAAATAAGGGATGGATAAAAGTAAAAAATCTCATAACCAGTACTAATTCACTGTTTTTCCTTTTAAGGTTACGTACGATAGTCGCTTTTTCTCCTTTCACACTTTCCTGTAAAATGTCCACGCCACTCTTTCTATACTACGTGATGTTCTTTCTGACTTTTTCCTGCCAGCTTCGGCTGGAGGGTTTGGAGTCCGGGGGAGAGCCTTCTTTTTTGCTATCATTATCTCATTCCAGTAGTTCATTTACTCTTCTAGGAGTTGCCTAGCATGGGCCAACGGGCCTACTGCAGTTATCCTCTCATCTTATGTTCTTAAGTATCTTTTTTTTTCTTTTTTTTTTTTTTTTATACATGCTGCAGCCGGACTATATTACTCAATTTTATGAGTTTCCTCAAGTAGTGAATGGGCTGATTAAGGATGTATAATACCTCTCGTTTGAAAAACTTTTTCTCAGCTGAGTAAAATCAACTGGTAATTGCAAGAATGAAATACAAAACTCGTCCTCGGGTTGAAGGAGTTAATGACGTCAGAGTACCATAAGGCGATGCCGTTACAACCTGCCCATGTCAGGGACAGGAGTTCCAAGGAGATAATAAGGCATCGGTGATGATGATGATGATGGTGCAGTAGAACGGCTGGCCCATGATGGGCAGTTTGTATGACTACACCACAAGAATAATGATCGAAGTCTGAGTGACAGACTTCGCAGTGTCTTTTCCTTAGCAATTTATTATGGACAGTACATTCTCTTGGATGTTACATATGTCATGTTGATATCGACGTAGTTTGCGTTAGTAGCATACGTGAGGATACTGAAGTGTAATGTGAAGAATAATTGCTAAGGAAGATGTTTTACGAAAGGCTCAAAGCCACTTCGAATACTTCCCCGTAATAGACATTACATAAAAAGTTCCCCTGCCTCTCAGCCCGCTGCCTTGCTGTCGAAACTGTCAGGGAAGGGAGTGAAAAAGTTATGTTTGCTTGCACTAGAAAGGCGTAGAGTAATGGCCGATTTACCTGAAGAGTATAAGTGGATGAAAAGATTAAATACAGGAGTAAATTCTTACAATTGTGCAGTTAATTTAGAACGAACACAAATCGTTTCAGGCTATAAAGAATCTGTTTTAGTAAGGAGATTGGGGAGATCTGGTTTGGGAACAGAGTAATGGATAAGTGAAACAGGTTACAATATGTAGCGATGTTCTTAGTGCCGTTGTGATGAAGAGCTTCGGAATAAGCTGGATAGGTTTGCATTTATGACAGGAAAAGATGAGCATCGCAGTCATCCCAGGCAGTTTCTTTTTTACGATTCAGTGCGATAGTAAATGCTCTTTTTTTCCGTCCTTTTTTGCTATTCTTGCCGAGTTCTAGTTTAGTCACTCTTGGAGCTGCATAGCGTGGATCATCTGTCCTATTCCACTTATCTTGTCTTCTTATTTTTTTTTTAATATATATCTTTGTGCCACATTATGTTTACGATCCACCTTTTCATGCCAGGTTCGGCTGGAGGGTAATGGAGACGGGTAGGAGACTCCGGTTATTTGGCTATCCTTGTCTTTCCCCGTTGTCCAGTACTGCTAATTTTACCTAACCCCCATGCCTAACCTAACCTTACGCCCTTTGACAGGAGTTACCTAGCACGGCGTACTGCAATTATCTTTATATATATATATATATATATAGATATATAGATATATATATATATATATATATATATATATATATATATATATATATATATACAGTATGTATATATACTGTATATGGAGCCTCTGTGGTACAGTGGTAGAGTGTGCTTTTCGCACGCTGCTGGACGAAAGTTTGCCTCCCGCCAGAGTTGTAAAATCTTTGGGAATCGTTAACCAAGCCACTTGCTACTTTGGCGGACATAAGGGGTGGTGTGGTTAAACCAGTGTCGCATACTAGTATGCTTTCATCCAATCGGCTTAAGGCGGGCCGATTACACTTGGTTCACAGACTACACACACATATCCAAAGCCACTACAACACTACAGTTACACTTAAAAGCACTGCTCACCCTATTGCAGACAGCCTAAGCCACTGGGTAGAGATACATTGGCTGTATCGTCCCTGCTTCGGTAGGGATAGGCCGGTCCTGCAGTGGACCTCAACGGCTGATGATGATGATCATATATATATATATATATATATATATATATATATATATATATATATATATACTTAACTACTGCCGGCGATTTTATTCGGATCGACAAAAACCGGCTTAGTGAAGAAGTAATAATGGCTGCATGTACGTAATCCGTTTGGTTTGAAAAGCCCTTCATAACCTAAACTAAATTGCCTGGAGACAGCAATAATAAAGCGGAAAACACGTCATCTTAGTGAAGGAGATTATAATGTCTTGCACGAGCCGCCGTCTTACCCACAATGCATCAGCTATAGGTCGAAGGTGGGGGATAAAAGGCATGATAAAAGGGACAAGTTTGGATGCCTAAAGACTACTCGTTACACACACACACACACACACACACACACACACACACCACTTGCAGATATGAACTAACAATTCATGATAGGATCTTTAAGAACCTGAGAAAAGAGGATGACTGCAGTAGGCTGGTTGGTCCACGCTGGCCTGCTCCTGTAACAGAGAGAGGGAGAAAGAGTAACGAGACTACGACATCAACAGATATGTGGAATCCTATCAACAAATAAGTGCAGATGACAGTTGATCCTTTACGATGTTAGTGCTCTGCCTTTCACGCCACCTAAGTAAAACCTAAAACGTTAAGTACATTGATTACATATTTTATCTCACTTGTATAAATCCCATAAGGTTAGGATGCATTAGTTTCAGTTCTCACCTCACCTGCATTAATCCCATAACGTTTAGATGCATAATTTAGTTTTGCATCAGGATATGTTTTAAGAAATCCAGAAGGAAGGGGGGAGGGGGAGTGAGGAAGGGGAGTGACAGAGGGTGGAGTGAAGGTGAAGGGTATGGGGAGGGAGGATGAGGGATGGTGGGGAAGGGAAGAGTGAGAGAAGGGAATCAAGGAGAGGAGAAGGAGTGACTGAGGGGGTTAAGTCTCTTTTGCCCCCTTAATTCCAGCCAAGGACTCCTCTTTTAATAACAGCTAACGTTAGACTCTTTTATTCAGCTTACTAGATCCCCCTCGCAGTGAATCGGGTCATGAAGACTATATCTAATCCCTTAATTCAAATAATCTCTCCTGTGTTAAATAAAATAGTGGCGGAAACAAAAATATATGTGCAGAGAAACAAAAACAAGAACTACGAATACATCATAGCGAAGCCGAAAGGATGTAGGGAACGCCCCCAGTGGTCTCAAGGGTGTGGGACATTTTTTTTTTTTTTTTTTGTGGGGTGTGGTGGGGTGGGGTGTTTGTGAGATGGGATGAGGGAAGATAGGTGGATGAACCTTTCAATTCTAGTCCGACTAAAACCAATACATTTGCAATCACTAGAAAGGCGTAGAGTAAAGGGAAATTTAGTTCAGGTGTGTAAGTAGATGAAAGGAATAGGTAAGGGAGATAGTAATTAGAGTGGGCATACAAATAAATTCCTTTTTAGTAAGGAGATCGGTAGAAATTGGTTTGGCAGTAAAGTAATTGACGAATAGAAGAAACTGCCTAGCGAAGTATAGTTGCCGCTCCTTCCATTGAGAGTGTCAGGCATAGACTAGGTAAACATATGAAAAGTAAGGCTTGGATATTACAGAAGAAAAAAAATCTGATTACTAATTCATTCTTTTTTTAGGTTTCACTACGCTTGTCTTTCTCCTTTTGCACTTGCCTATAAAATTTCTGTCAGTTTCTCTGTACTGCTTGGTGTTCCTTCTTGATTTTTCCCGCCGTTTTCGGCTGGAGGGGTTGGTGGGCGGGAGAGAATCTTCATTTTTGCTATTACTGTCTTACCTTGTTAGTTTAGTCACACCTGAAGGAACTGCCTGGGCTAACTGGCATACTGTTGTTTTCTTTTGTTTTTATATTCGTGTGTGTGTGTGTGTGTGTGTGTGTGTGTGTGTGTCGTATGAACTAAGACTAGATAGGCCATGGTATTGGCGAGGATGCTTTATGACGTCGGTGGATCTTGTGAAACAGCAATGAAATTTATGTAACGAAATATATGTAAACAATATTCAGTCACAAACAGTGTATTCTCAGCCTCCTTTGGGCTCGATCCTGGGATTATGATCATCGGGAGCAGTGTTCGAACTCTTTTTTGAGTTCATGGTGTGTTTACAATTCCATGGTGATAGTTTGACCTTTACACACACACAGCTACCAAATAGTTCACAGCCAGTTTGGAGTGAACGTAAACCAGTTCAGTCCGATGACTTATATATTTTTCTCTTTCCTTTGATGTGTATGTGTGTGTGTTTTTTTTTTTTCCTATCCGCAGACGGTTTTTTTGGGTTTAGAAGATATTTTTGGAACTGGAGGTAGGTTATTAGATATATCCTTTATTATCATCAGCAGTACGATTTTTTTTTTTCGAAACTGAATGCAGTCGTTTGGTGGTGATCTGATGAAAGTGAATACGTCACTGAAGTGAAGGAGCGCAGGTGACAAATATGCGTCAAGCAGAGTAATTCTGATAATAATTAACATTAATGGACACTTGTTTATCGTAAGAACTAGGTGAGAGCATAACCTATTTGAATGCTTTCCTAATTCACTCATCTATATATTTTAAGTTGAGTTTGAGATACAAAGGTAAGAGGGATAATGGGAGGAAGGGAGATAGTGGTGAAAAATTATTATAGAGCTTAATTATATGGGTAAGGTAGAATGAATGTATAGAGAAGCGAATTATAAGGTGAGATGAATAGATCTATCTGTCTATTGCCAGACGCCCAAATCCCGTAAGGGATGGCCACAAACAAATCGCCTC
The DNA here is from genome assembly GCF_032717465.1 of Coenobita brevimanus. NCBI lineage: Eukaryota > Metazoa > Arthropoda > Malacostraca > Decapoda > Coenobitidae > Coenobita > Coenobita brevimanus. Next base: position 17,886,659 of record NC_137017.1, read on the forward strand.
CATACCGCCCCGTACCCGGCCATTTCACTGCCCTCCCTGTTGCTCACACCCACCTCTCCACTCAAGCCCTCCATATCATCCTCGGCCTCCCCCTCCCTCTCCCCTCCTGCACCTCACGCACATACACTGTCCTCGTTAGTCTCTCACTCCCCGTCCTCTCCACATTGCCAAAACACCTCAGTGTATTTTTCCTAACGCTTTCCACATTTACATCAAAACACTCCTCCATTTCCTCATTTGTTAGTCTGTCTCCTTGTACCTCCACGTGCACCTCTCAAATAACTCAGTTCCACTGCTCTCACTCTTGATTTGTGGCTTTCCAACAAGGTCTAAGCTTTACTGCCATGCGTTAGGGTTGTCATCACAATTCTGTCATGCAGCGACTTTTTTACTTCCATGTTCACTTCCCTGTTTTTCATCACTGCTTTCAAAGGACCTGCAACCTTCTTCCGTGTTTTACCCTTTCAAGCACTTCACCCTCTAAGCTTCCATCCTTACTCATCACACTACGCAAGTACTTAACTGCACTCACATTTTCCATTTCCTTATCATCCAACCTCACTGTATATTCAGTGACTTCATTTCTCTCGAAGTCAATAACTTTACCCTTCATTCACCTTTAGATTCTGTTTCTTACACACTTTCCCAAACTCATCCACTAAGCCTTGCAGCTTCCCCTCGTCTTCTCTTTACAATACAGTATCATCTGCAAACAACAATACAGGAAGTTTCCAAACTCTGCCCTCTCTCATTAGGGTTGCTCCAACATCCACTGCTCTACCTTGTATCTCTTTCATAATCCCATCCATATACAGATTGAACACATGGAGACATGACACATCTCTGTTTCAATCATTCGGATAGGAAAAAAATCACTCATTTCACTATTCACAAACACTGCAGCCTTAGCCCCTCATACATACTCTTCACGGCATTCAACAATTTCCCATTTACTCCATATACAGTATTCTTATTATTTTCCACGTTCCTTGTTTATCCACTGGCATAATATGCTTTCTCCAGATCCTTGAAGGCCGCATACAACTTCTTCCCCTTCTCTAGAAACTTTTCCTTTAAAGACCCAATGATGAATATCTGATCTACACAACCTCATCCCTTCCTGAAATTTCCCTGTTTCTCTCCAACTAATTCCTATTATTTCCCTAACTACACACTTCTTTTCCCCCTTCTCCTTTACAGGGGAATCGGGACTCTGCCTTCCACCCAGGCCAATCTGCACATCTTCCATATCCATTCTGCTGTTATCTCACCCCCATGCTTCATTGTTTCACCACAAACTGAATCAATTCCTGGAGCTTTCCCCATTTTGACTTTCTTCATGGCTTCCACTGCTTCCATCCTACTGATCTCTTCCTCCCGTTTCAAGTCCTCTCTTATCCCAGCCATTCCCCAGCCACTTATACTATAGCATTAGTTTCATTCTCGATGTTTAACAGTTCCATAAAGTGTTCTTTCCATCTGCTCACGTTTTCTCCTTTCTCCACTATCAGTCTACCATTTTTATCTTTCACTCCTCTAGATGCTGAAATGAATGTACGAGGAGATAAATATATGAGATGAGTATGAGGTGAGTACTAAAACCACTAGGGATAGCGGTGAGAAATTGTAGTGAAATGGATTATATGTTGAGGTGATAGGTGAGGTGAATATATACCGAGGTGAATATGCGGTTAAAGGAACATTGAGGAAAAACTGGGATAACAGCGAGAAAAAATGAAAACTGTCAATCAGAGGACGTTTTTGTTGTGTTCTCATCTCCAGGCTGTCTTATCCAGGTATCGAAATTTAATTGATAAATAGTGAGATGGCCTGGAAAATGATACGGCAATAGAACTGGACGAGAAGGAAAATGAGACGAGTCAGGAAAATGAGATATACAAGTCCGGGAAATGAGATGAGTCAGGAAAATGAGACAGACAAGTCAGGAAAATGTGATACACAGATCAGGAAAATGTGATACATGTCAGGAAAGTGAGATGAGTCAGAAAAATGAGATGAACCAAGTAAATGAATTTTGTAAAAAAAAAAAAAAAAAAAAAAAAAAAGAGCCAGGTAGATGAGCTTAGTAGGATGAGGTGAGCGAAACCTGAGGCGAGGAACAAATGCACTGGTGACGGACAGATAAAGCCAACAACTTCCGGCCGAGGTGAGAGGAGTGATTTGGAGGGGAAGGAAGGGTGAGAGGAGAGGGAGGGGGAAGGGGAGGTAGGAGAGGAGTGTTAAGAAGGGTGAGGGAAGTGGGGGAAGAGAGGTAGGAGGGGGGAAGAGTTTTAGTGAGAGGGAGGGAGGAGAGGAGTTTACAAAGGGGGAGGGAAATGTGAGGTATTAGTGAAGGGGTTGGGTGGAGGGGGACGAAGGTGTCACGTCCCAGGGGAGGGTTGAGGAGGTAATGAGGTATGTGTGTGTGTGTGTGTGTGTGTGTGTGTGTGTGTGTGTGTGTGTGTGGAGGGGGAGTAGCGATGTCATTTGTTGTAGTGGCCTCTGTCACACCTACTCTACCGCCTCTTCTGCTAGTGTTGGAGAGGGAGGTGGAGGGAGTGGATTTGTTTATATTGCTGTATGGGCCTTTTGTTGTAGATTCAGTGTTTTATTTGTCTGGTCATTGCTGTTGTTGTTGTTGTTGTTGTTGTTTCAGTGTTGTGTTTGTGGTGATTGTTGTTGTTGTAGTTTTGGGACACTCAGTTTTCATTTTGCACTGGCGGTCCACACAGTTTCAGTTTTAGCGGCGGTAACGTTATGTGTGGATTGTTTGGCCTTCACACAAATATTTAGATGATCATTCCCGCACAAGAAATGGCTACTGATGCAGTACACTAAAAAAGCAAATCCCATATTAAAATATAAGGGTTTTCTATACTGTCGTTGTATTATTCCTGTAGTGCAATGAGACCTTAAACAGGGGCTGCTTAACCAGCCAATTCCAGTTATTGTTTTTTAAATATTCTTTTTTCTTATATTCTTATGAAGACACAGATACGGTAGGGACAGCAAATAGGATTTCCTTACCAGAAACTTGCAGGACAGAATGGCAAGTAGCGCCGTGCAGTGACTAAAAGCTGACATGGATATTTTCTTGGAAAGAGCGATTGGAAACATACACCGTACTGTATTATCATAACATGCAAGAGACAGCAGAGGAGACAGAATGTATACCCATCAAAGAGCTAGGGTTTTTCTCAGCTGAAAAAATAGTCACTTGGCCACAGCCAGGAAAAAATATTTAAATGATTTTCTTCGCTTTAAAAAGGCTAATTTGCTGCATACTGTTCAAATGCCACGGTGCGTCCATCATGATCCGGGAACAAATTAAAACCGACGTTTCTAAAAAAAGGATCCTTAGTGTTTTCCTCACAAGTATCATCATACTCAAGCTTTATTACCCTTTCAGCCCTTGGTAGTCTGTTCCTGAAACTCATTCTCGAACCCACTGTAACCAACTACTGTTTACTGACAAAATTAACTGTTTCCCCTCAGCTTCTTACCCTATCGACCTTGGACGCACTGTGACTCCTCAAACACGTCTCTTCAGACTGTTAAGGACGGATGTATTTTCTTTTTTTTTATCGAGAAACGTATTCGCTGTTAAAACTACAACCCCACTTGTGTTTAGTGTTTTTATTCTCAACGCCTCACCTACATCTCTCCCAACCGCCTTTCTAGGAAGTGCAAATTTATTACCGTCAGTCAGTAGTCAAAGCAGGTTTTGTTATTCTTCTCTGGACACACTCGAGGAATTTTTTATCAGTTTTAAAGCAGGGACACCAAAATATCTCCGCATAATCCTCGCGCTTGGAAGATCGTTGTTTCTCGTTTGGACATTGGCAGGCCATGCGGGGAGTGTAATATATTGGAGGTGAGAAGTGCGATGAGGCAGGTGGGAGGAGAAGGGAGAGGGAAAACTGGGGAGGGGAAGGTGGTGCATGCCAGAGGTCGGCGTGGGATGAAATGAGGTGGAAGAATTTTACCCAGATATTGACATGGCGCTTAGAGTGATTAAGACACATGGAATGAAGTATTGCAGGTGAGCCTGAATATAATTTGATTGCCTGGAGTGATTTAGGTGGGGCCAGTCTATATAACCTAGTGGGATATGATGTCAAACATCATATAGATAAATAGATTGATCGATAGATAGGTAGGTAGCCTTGAGTGAGATATAAGGTAAGAAGTCCCTCGCTCCTTGTCACTTTCCCTCCGCCTCCATGGCACATTTACCTCTCCTTGAAAAATGTAACAGGTATGAACTGCAGAATGGACGCCTCCTGCTAGGGAAGATAAATATACCTTCACTTATCCTTGTCATCCTTCATCCTTCTCTGCCCCTGTCTTTCATTATCCTTCTTTCTTCTATCTCCTATGTTATAATATCCTCTTCTTATTGTTCTATGACTTGCGTTGACCATTACCTTTACTGTTAAGGCCTGACCATCTCGTTAAAAATGTGTGGTTTGTGTATCGACGTAAGTATGTAACTCTTCACTTTCTTCCTCCATCCCACTTCGTCCAGTTCACTCTAGACTATTGACTCCCTTTTCTTTCTTTATTATCACCCCCAGTTTCCTCTTTATCCACCCTGTCCATTCCCCTTTCTTGCTTCAGTCTCTCCCCTCCATCCACCCAATCCACTCGCCTTTCTCGCTTCATTCTCTCCCATCAGTCACCATTCCACTCGGCCTATCCACTCCCTTATACCCGCTTCACTCCCTCTCATCAGTCGCCTCTCCACCCCTCCTTATCCTTCCACGCTCTTCACCAAACCACCCCTTCCCTTCCCTTCTCGATGCTTCTCTCTCTCTCTTGCTTCTTCTCACTAACTGCCACTGTGTATGCAGGATGGACACACAAACTGACATCTGGCCGCAAACAGTAAA
>NC_137017.1:17896550-17914050 GCF_032717465.1 Coenobita brevimanus
ACTATTCATTCATCATTTTTCACTTTCCCATCAGTCTTTACTCCCATTTTCTCATCGTATTCTTTCCATTTTCCAAACTACTCCTTCAACATTTCCTCTTTTTTTTTTTTTTTTTTCATCTCCTGAATATTGCCTCTCCCTTTAGTCTCAGCCTCATTTTCCTTTTATTCTTAATAGTCAGAGAGTTTTATTTTACTTCCTGTGATAAACGAGTGTTCAGTAGTTTTCCCATTTTATTTCACTCCTTTATTTTTTTATTTGCTGTTATTCTTCTCATTATCTTCATCTTCCATTTTTTCCTCTTGTCCTTAATTTTTTATCAGTTATCTTTATTTTTCCGTTTTTGTTCTGAATTTGTATTATATTTCCTTTGTTCATTCATTTCCTCCAATTTTCATGCAACATATTTCCAATTTTACGTTCATTGTCTTCCTGAACGCGGTCATAGCCTTTTCCTTTCGGTCTCATCCACAGGTGAGATTATCGTTTGCCCTTTTGATTCGCCGTTCTCAGAGTTTTTCGTCGGCAGTTCCTATTATGATCGTGTTTCATAATAAGAGGGAAAATGTTCAGTGTTCTTGGCGAGATGAGGTTTTTTTTTTTTTTTTTTTTTTTTTTTTTTTTTTTTTTTTTTAGTGTGCCATGTGACGCTGAAATAAAATACACAGGCTTTTTCGCTCTACCGTAATGTTTTTCAGCGTAATTTTTTTCCCCCAGCGCTGTATTTTGTTTACTGGTGTAGCTGTCGAGATGGTCCGCTAATGAGAGAGAGAGAGAGAGAGAGAGAGAGAGAGAGAGAGAGAGAGAGAGAGAGAGTTGGTAATATGTAAATTAAAAAGAAGCCAATATATAAAAAATCATAAGAAAACCGAAAACCAAAATGACAAAGACTAACAGCTCCTAACCCGTTTTGGAGGTACCTTCTACGGAATAAAATCGCCTAAGGGACTTTAGAATTGAGAGCTAGACAGACAGGTAGAAACAGATAATCGTCAAGACAGTACCAAGCTACCACAATCCCCTCCCCATGTGCCGTGAAGAAAGCGTCAGTCAGGAGTTAACTATTGTATTCCTGCTACTGATCATTTTATTTGATTAGGAGGTATTCCACGAGGCCTGCACTCTGCCTGATGGTTAAACACAATCATCAGTAACCCTCTAACAACGAAAGCTCAACTTATGCCACAGTATATTATTACACTACTCGACAAGAATTTCACTTCATGCGAAAATGGGTATCCCAAGGCAATAACGTGACTCTGTTTTCAAATAAGATGTTCATTTTGTTCTAGCACATACAGTTTTTCTGAAGTCACTGCCCTCATACACATCCCTGTAGTACAGTGGTCCTTCTTGTCATCACTTTATTCGTGCACTTTATACGTCTTTATATATATATATATATATATATGTTGTGTATAATATCCAACATATACAATGCCATTTGTCTATAGCCACTCTCTGAATTATGTTTATGTAAATTCGCTATGCTTATTATAACTCTTATTTCAGATTTATGGGCTGACAATGCCTCGCAGATGTGTTAATGTGCCTAATGCTCTCTGTTACATATGTCACTTCAAAGAAGCAGAAGATCGCGTCACTTGTAAAGACAGCTTATCTACATTATTTTGACGTTAAGACTGGCGACCAAGACAAATGATGGGCGCCCCATGCATATCTGCTGCTTGACTTGTTTAGCTCTCTTCGCGAATGGCTAGCAGGAAGGAAAACAGGGATGCCTTTCACTGTTCTCGTGGTGTGGAGAGAACCTGCTGACCACACAAGAGATTGCTACTTTTGCGTGACAAAAGTTGTGGAATTTTCTATAAAAAAGAAGAAGAAGAAAGAGCATTGTTTATCCAAATTTACCACGGGCAGTAAGACCAGTTGATGATCACACGGAGACCTTTCTGTTCCAAGGCCACCAACAGATAAATGTGTATTCCAGACTTCAGATGAGGGTGAAGATGAAGAGGCATCTGGAGCAGCTGCTCCTGATTCTGACTGAATGTCAGCCGTCTGGCAAAGTATTCCATCCTGTAGTTCCTACGAAGCCGGTGCACACCAAGGTTCTTTAAACCTTGGTGTACACAACGTACAGAACGAACCACTCATCCAAGGGGAAGATATATTTCCGCCTCTTCACATCAAGGTAGGCTTGATGAAAGATTTCGTCAAAGCCTTGGATAAGACAGGTGCAGGCTTCACACACCTGAAGAAAGTCCTCCCTAAGATCAGCGACGCCAAATTGAAGAAAGGCATTTTCGTTTGCCCACAGAATCTTAGCTTGATGAAAGACAACCAATTTGATGCAACTCTTGAGGCAGACAAAGTTAGGGCTTGTAGGTCTCTTAAGAAAAAATATGCTGGTTGTCTGGGCAGCCATCGCAGTGAAGATTACATGGAAATCGTTGAAGAGCTCCTTGTTGTGTACCGTAAACTTGGATGCCACATGTCCCTTATAATCCATTTTCTTCACGCACGTTTTTTTTTTTTTTTTTTCAACAAACTTGAGTGATGTTAATGATGAACAGGGTGGATGTTTTCAGCAGGATGATGCGGTAATGGAACAAAGATATCAAGGTAGAATTGGCGCTGGTATGATGACGGACTATTGTTGGATGCTGACACGGGAAACCGGTGTAGAGCACAACAAGAAATAATACAAAAACATAGTGTGAGTACTTGTGCTCACAGCGAAATTTACAATGGTGGAATAATACACTTCAGTTTGTTTCTGCATAATTATTACGTTACATCCCAGCTAATATATCTCGATAACCAGATGATGGGAGCATAATGATTTCTGACTAGTGGAAGAAAAATTTCAAGGCTACATTTCAGAAAATCTGTGCATGATAGAGAAAAAGTAAAAACATATTTGTAATCAGCACCACCAGTTTACTCCAAATCACCCATTCTCATTTCTGAGCTAGATAAAAAGTTGAAATTTGTCGAGTAGTGTCAGTATTGCTGCCGTCAGATAAATCTGTTCAGCTAAGGAGTGACAATTCTTTGTTTGAGGATTAACTTGTTTTTATGACAAATATGACTCCGTAGGAAGGAATCACTATCAGAAATTATTTGGTTTGTAGTATTTCTCTTGTAATTGCTCTCTCTGGTTTGTTTGAAGTGTTGACTGGAAATAAAAGTATCATCAGAAATTTATATATACAACTTGAGTCCTAGGAAATTTGTGAATATGGTCGTCGGCAGAACAGGAGCAGGACAGGGCAGGGCAGGGCAGGGCAGGGCAAGGTAGGGGAGGGGAGGGCAGGGCAGGGTAGAGAAAGGCAGGGCAAGGCAGAAGAGAGTGGTGGTCAGGATGGAGGCAGAAGAGTAGTTAGGACAAGATGATACACCGGTGGATGTAAAGCATTTAAGATAAAGCCATATGGGCCTTTAGCTATAGATTCCCTGTGGTCGACGAATTTCCTCCCAGTTATTGCGGACAATATCACGAGCATAAGAACATTTATAAATTCCCGTCAACAGAGCAAACTTGTGGATGTGTATGTTTAGATAAGTGGCTGTATATGTGTTGTATTGTGATGTTCCTGTATTCATGAGTGTTGGTGAGAGGTAACATACATGAAGTGCGAATGTGGTGTAGGCATGGCAGAGGTGTCATTTAGATTCCAATAATACCGTATGCATTTTTTATCTTACTGACATATAACTATGGTCGTACCATTCTAAAGTGGCGGTTTGGGTGGGGCACGAACCTCTGTACAATGTTGCCACGTTTTCCATAATCGCGATGCCTCTCTCTCTCTCTCTCTCTCTCTCTCTCTCTCTCTCTCTCTCTCTCCTGGGGGGATGTGCATCACCCTAGGGAATTTTGTTTCTTTTATGTCTTATAAACTTGTGCTTTCATTTCTTTATTTTGTTTTTTATTATATTATTATTTTACATATGACGCCAGATGACCTCGGTGCTGCGGCGCCTTTTCATTCATTCTCGCCCTCCTTCCTTCCCTCCCTTCATCTTTCCCTCAGCTTGACAATGCACTCAACACTGCCCCTTGCCTGCCTTCTCTCTCTCTCTCTCTCCTTGGGGAGATGTGCGTCACCCTTGGAAATTTTGTTTCTTTTATGAGTGACTTACAAACTTGTGCTTTCATTTCTTTATTTTGTTTTTATTATATCTAATTATGTTTAAAAATATTATTGTTTTACATATGGCGCCAGATGACCTCGTTGTTGTGGCGCCATGATTTGTTTTCATTCACTCTCTCCCTCCTTCCTTCCCTCCCTTCCTCCATCTCTCACTAAGCTGCACTCAACACTGCCCCTGGTCTGCCTCCCCCCCCCCTCTCTCTCTCTCTCTCTCTCTCTCTCTCTCTCTCTCATCTGTGGTATTTTAGGATACATTTTGGTTATTTTCTTTTACGTTATAATGTACATATTGTAAATTTGACTTTATTTCCACACCACCCAGGAGGTTAAAGTCTTGGCGCGTTTTTTTTAAGAGGTGTCCCCAAACAGGCCTATTCCTCTATCCCTCACAGATGACCAGGTCGGACTGGGTGTGTGTGAGTGTTGCCGCTCACGAGGGCTTAATGTATATATTTTTTTTACTAAGAAACTGGCATTTTTGTGCTTATATTCCTGCACATTATCTTATAATCATAATTGTGACATTATTACCAACCCCAGAAATACGGTAACAGCCAATAAAAGTGACTACTTTTTTTTTAAGCAACACTGTAAAATATTTATGCCACGTTTCTGTATTGCTGTATAAATATTTTACGCATAATCAGTTTACTGTTCTTTCATATATTATAATACACACGTTACCATTATAGTCTTATGTGTTTATCTTATTGTGATGCCTATTACATATATCAGAGCCGTTCACATAGCGGGTATGGAACACGTGGCAACACTGTACAGAGGTTCGTGCCCCACCTAAACCGCCACTTAAGATTGGTACCACCATAGTCCTGGCAGTATTCGCTTCAGACATATTAAATCTAGCTTGCGATATACTGAACATTTATTCTGTAATTAATGTTTTTTGACTGACATTTAATTCTGGAGTGTTGCGGATTTCCGGCGACAGTTTTCGATTTCCGCCAACCAGCGACGTCGGCGGAAAAAATTCAGAGATCCGGCATAAGAGTGACAGCAGCGGAGTTGATAAATAAATACATGAATAAATAAATAAATAAATGTGGTGCGTTTACTGTAAGCTGACAACGATCCCTCACCCCTTTCAGCTTGATTGATGGCCATGTGGTGTTTGATTAGAAGGCCAGTTTGACTAGTAATCAAGGAGATTCAGTTCTTGCTCATAATTAAAGTTCATCGAATTTTATGCCACCATAGCTTAATATTGATGTTGTACGGAGAGAGAGAGAGAGAGAGAGAGAGAGAGAGAGAGAGAGAAATATGAAACTGAGCAAAAATGTAAGTGCATGAGAAATAAGTAAGGATGATGACGAAAAAAAGAAAAGAATAAGGAATGAAGAGAGGATGAGGAGAGAGAGAGAGAGAGAGAGAGAGAGAGAGAGAGAGAGAGAGAGAGAGAGAGAGAGAGAGAGAGAGGGAGAGAGAGGACGAGGATATGCAGTAGACAAGGATGGAAATAAGGGTGAGGGAATAGGCGAGGATAGCAGGGGATGTGGCTTGGGACAGAACTTAGAGTTGTTAGCGGTTAGGACGGAGGAAAAACTAACTTGGACGGACAGTGTGATATACTGGAATGGAAGGCAAATGATTTAGAGTGAAGACAAACTGAGACTGAAGGTGACTGACACTTTCACTGTGAGGTCATTATATATATATATATATATATATATATATATATATATATATATATATATATATATATATATATATATATATTTAGTATCTTTGGACGGTTTTATCCGTAGAGAAGATGTTTCTAACGGGAAGGTTAGCTATAGCCGCCATAAGCCTAATCCATTTCCAAATCTGCTGGTCTCAAACTTAATGAAATTTTCTAGCAGAAAGAATATGGTAAAATAACATTAAAAAAAAAAGTACTAGATGCGGGTGCTTCAAGGCCCTGTGGTGTTGTATGCAAGGATGGTGTGATGTGGTTTGATGTGTTGTTTTGTGGTAAGATGTGGTGTTGTGTGGTGTGGTATGGTGTGGTGTGGTGTATTTTGGTATGATATGGTGTGGTATGGTATGGTGTGGTGTGTGGGGTGGCGTGGTATAGTGTGGTGTGGTTTGGTGTGACGGGGATTCGCTTAAGCGTTAAAATCTACGGAAGTGAAGCACCTCGCGTCAGAAAATCGTCAGTGAGAGACAGACGGACAGAGCCGCTGCTAGAGATCCCCCACGTCTCAAAATAAGCCCTGTACCACGAGGATGGCAAGGACGGATGAGCCATGCCGGGATGTCGGGAGATTAGACAGGTAAGGATGGATAACGATAGAGGCCGGAGCGCAGATTTCCGTTCCGTATCTCTCTCTCTCTCTCTCTCTCTCTCTCTCTCTCTCTCTCTCTCTAACTTTGATTTTCCCAGGATGATCGCTCTTCCATTTTGTCTTATGTTTCTACTCTGACCTAAGCAAATCTATTCTAACCTAACCTAACCTAACTGGCTAATAAACTAACCTATCCTGGTGCTACTAAAACAGACCTAACCTCTCCTACACTTTCCTGGTACACAGAACGGAAGTCAGCGGCCGGAGCAGATTATGGCGGGAAGGACGTGTGTGTGTGTGTGTGTGTGTGTGTGTGTGTGTGTGTGTGAGCAGGATAAAGGACAGATTAACTCCACCCTCAATTCCGTTATTTATTCATTTTTTTATTATTTTTCATTATTATTCACTGTTTATTGATTTTATTATTTCTTCACTTCAGACGATTTTATTCAGTTTAGATGAGGCCTTCAGTCGAAAAAAAACTGTATGAAAGTAAAGATAATAAAAAAAACGTCATCGGATTGAAGGGATGGGAAACAGGACATGCAAGATGACAGACAGCATGTTATTATTATGTGTCTTAGCCTGAGAAGGATGGTAGACGATTTGATGTCTGGAAGAGAGAGAGAGAGAGAGAGAGAGAGAGAGAGAAAGGAAGTAGGAAGAAGAACGGCTTGAGTATTTCTTGTAGCTCCAAAGGAAGACAGGAGGTGGAAGGACGATGCGAGAAATAGCGTAAACGAGGCCATTTCAGACATTTTCCTGCTGGAGAGAGAGAGAGAGAGAGACAGAGACAGACGAAAATAGGGTGTAAAGGTGACGCAGGCAGCTTGAAGGCCTTATGGAAGAAAATCCGAAGTTGAAGGGAATGCGTTAAAGCAGCTATCTATTTTAAACCCCTTCAGCCCGAGAGCGTCATATTCATTTTTTTTTTAAATCTTTCCATATCCTGATTGTTTTATCAAGATTAGGAGAGATTTTTGGAACGGGGGGGGGGAGGGAGGTAGATACAACCTTCCTTAACCTCTTCAGGAAATATTTTTTTTAAGTTGAATAAAAAGCAGGGAGAATCGGAAAAAAAAATCACGGTATCGGATAGAGAGGGTTAACAGTCGAACAAAAAATAAATAATTAAATAAATACCGGAAAAAATTACGTCCTCGGATAAAGAGGATTAACAAGGAGTCGAAAAAAAAACAGTAAATAGATATATAACAAATACGTTATCAGACAGAGTTAACATGAAGTGGAGAATGTGTTAACCCCTCCAGTACGGGAGATCTGTTCGAGGCTAAATAAAAAACTTTCATTTTATGCCACACTGGGGAGACCTTTGGGGGTGGCAGGGGTAGTGACAGCTGTATCTCACCTCTCAGGCTTGGCAGGGGTAATGACAGTTGTATCTCGCCTCTCAGGCTTGGAAGGGTAATGACAGCTGTATCTCATCTCTCAGGCTTGGCAGGGGTAGTGACAGCTGTATCTCACCTCGCAGGTCCGAAACTCTCTCCTAAGCTGAATAAAATCGTCTTCAAATGCCAGAATAAAAATACATAAACAAAGATTGCGTCAGATTGAAAGGCTAATCCTCTCATGGTCGAGACAAATCTAGTGTCCCTGTCCAAGCAATTTCAAACGTTTTTTTTTTCCAGTTAGAGTCAGTATAGGAGCCTGGGAGTGTTAATAGTAGTGTCATTAAGTCCCGGGATCAAGGCAGCTCTAATGTTCTATTCCAGCCAACGACACATGGTTTTATTCCTCTGAGAGTGAGTCAGGAGAATCACTGTGTTAATGGGAAGGAAACAAATATAGGATGATTTATTACTTCCAGGATGAGGGTAATCTGAGAGGAGCAATGCACACAGACTGCCTCGAGTGGGGGAGACGGGGGCAGGCAAGGGAAGGCAGTGAGGAGACAGGGGTCGGAAAGGGGAGGCAGGGGTAGGCAGAGTCAGACAAGGTGGAGGCAGCAGTCAGTGGAGGTAAGGAAGGATAGGAGGGGAAAAGCAGGGGATAGGCAGGGGAATATTCAAGGAGGAGGCAAGGAGTGGGCATGGGGGGAAGTACAAGGACAGGCAGGGAAGGAGAACTGGGATAGATTGGAGTCGTGGCAGAGGTCAGAGGGAGGGGTTTGCTGTGAGATAGGCTGATGATCATGGGATCAGAGGGGGGAGTGTTGGGGTAGGTAGTGGTGGGATGTAGGCAGGGAGGGTATGGCGAGGAAAGACGGGAATAAGGGGTATTTAGGGATCGAACAGACATAGGAAGTATATAGGAGCACAGAGTACAGGGATACGGTACATACAGGGAGGGAAGACAATGATAGGGTTCATGTAGGGATGCAGAACACAAGGATAGGGGGCATAAAAGGAGGGAACACATGCATAGGGAGCATATAGGGAGACAGAACATAGAGAACACACAGGAAGACCAGGGGCAGTGATCATTTAGGGAGGAAGAAGAGGCGATGGGGGAGAGTAGTGAGATGGGAGGGGAGGGGGTGAGAGAGGAGGAACAAAAACAGGAAAGTAATGAGGATGAAAAGCAGACATAGGGAGCATTTAGGGAGCGGAAGAAGAGGAAGGGAGGAGATGGAGGAACAGTGGGGAGAGAAAAGAAGCGAGGGGTAAAGAAAGGGAGGGGCTCAGGGAGTAGCAACAAGAACAGGGAGGTTATAGGGATAAGAAGCAGACACAGGGAGCATCTTGGGAGTGAGAATAAGGATGGAGAGAGGGATGAGCAAGGGAGAGAGACAGACAGGGAGGGAGGAAGGGGGGGTTGCACGGACGGGCAGAAGAGAACAGGAAGAGAGGGACGTGGAGCCAGGAAAAGGGGTACAGGATTGGTGTTAGGGACGGGCAAATTAGTCATGCAACAGGTCCAGGTGGCAGGCAGGCGGAGGAATGAATCAGAGGCCAACAAAAGAGACGGAAACAGCGGGGATTCATGCACTGACAAGACGGGCACGGGACACTGCTTGAATATATCTAATGGAGTATCATGCAACACGGAGATGTTTGGTTGGTTTTCGTTCAGGAGGGAGGCGGCATGCATGAGGAGGCAGGCAATGTTTTTGAAAGTATCGTGTAGCATAGAGACCAGACAGAAGGTGCTGAGAGGCGAGTAATCACTCGCAACAATGAGAAACGAGAGATCTTTTGCAGTTGGGAGGAGAGACGAGAGATCTTTCGCGGTAGAGATGAGAGACGAGAGATCAAATGCAATAGGGAGGAGAAACTTGAGTTCTTTTGCAGTAGAGATAAGAGATAAGTGATATTTTGCAACAGAGAAGAAAGACGAGAGATCATTTACAGTAGGGAGGAGAGACGAGTGATTTTATGCAGTGGAGAGGAGAGACGAGAGATCTTATGCAGTAGAGAGGATAGACGAGTAAACTTTTACAGTAGGGAGGCAGCTTGCACAAGGAGGCAGGTAGATAGCGCTTTAGGAAATTATCTTGTCGCTTAGGAAATGAAAGGCAGGTGTTCAGAGACATCCTTGAAAGCAATATGAACGTGGCGCTTTATATCTGAAGTAATATTATGAAACACACAATGAATTGGCTGAAGCTCATGCAGTAGGGAGCCATGCATGACGAGGCAGGCAGAGAACGTTTTGAAAATCATCGTGTAGCACAGAGATTGGAAGGAAGGTGTTCAGAGACGTCCAAGAGGGCAATATGCAGGAGGGAGTCAGGTAGAGCCATTTTAAGGCATTCAGCGATGCATTATAGAGCGGGGCGGCAGGAGTGGAGCAGATCGAAGGCATTTAATAGAACGCCATGCAGGAGGGCGGGGAAGCAGCAGTGGCGTGATGCATTGATGGGTCCCCGCGTCTCCTGAGGACACTCTGGCCAAGCGTCTCCCCTGGTTCATGCATACGGCAGGTAGCATGGCGCACGGTCCGGTGTCGCAACCCGCCACGCCACCAAGGGACCACTGCCAACTCAGGATCGGGTATTGGCTTATTGCAAAATCAGGAATTCGTTGGTGAATATTTTGGGTTTACGTGTTAGACCAGGAGGAAATGGAAGTCAGGATGAAGAGCTGGAGTTCGACCACGTAAGTTAGGGGAGAGTTGGAGAGATCTAAGTAGAAAGTGGTTAGAACATGCTATGGTGTGAGAGGAGGGAATCCATTGCATGTGAAAGTTGAAACTAGACATGTGGATTCAGTCGTGTGAGCAAATAGAGAGACGGAGGAACCAGCGTGCAAAGGCCCTTCCAACATGCCTGAAGAGCGTCCAGGTGGCGTCGAAATTGTTGTATCTCTCCCTCAAAAATTGTTTTGTATTTGGATATAATTCCTCCATTTGAACAATTCATGACACAGTGATAAAACATTTCCCCTCACAACAATATAGTGGTTATGGAGTGGTGTGCCTTCCCGTGGTGGTACTGATATAACCGGTAAACTTCGCTGCCCAGTTATACAAACGTGTCTCAACTCCTCTCCATCCCCAGCAAGGAAAAGAGAGAACTGCTAGAAAAGGGCAGCTTCAGCTTGCAGTCTACCGGGTCCACATGCATATAGCCCAGGGGGCCACAACAGCAACACCAGCAATATAGTAACAGTACCGGTATGTCTGACAGAGTAAAGCAGTGGACGGCGTGGTCATCGTAATATAGCTAAAAGGCCGCAACAATACGAGCCTCGAAGAAAATGTTTTGAGTGTGCAATTGAGCGTCGGGGTGATGGGGGTAATTGGCGCCTTGTCAATATGTCCACCGGAGGATTGGTTTAGCGGCTCCCGGTGGCCTCCCAAGGGGGGTGTCCGATGAGCAGAGAGGAGTGGGAGGAGAGGGAGGGGTGGGGGAAGGAAGGGAGGTGTGGGCAAGGGAAGGGAAACGACGAGAAAAGAGGTGGAGGGAATTGGGAGAAGGGAGGAGGAGGGGACAGAGGGAGGGAGGTAGGAGGGAGAGGTGAGGGAAAGGAAGTGGGGATAAGGGGAGGGACTCGGGAGAAGAGGGGTTGAGGAAGGAGGTGGGAATAAGAGGACGGAGGTACAAAGTACAAGTTACAAAGGAAAGCAAACGGCAACAGACCTGTTGGTCCTTTCGTGGGTGTTTAGTATAGGGAATGTTATTATAAACAAAACTATTCTATGAATTAAAGTCAAGGATAGAAATGCAGGAAGATGAGGGAAGGGAGATGGGAATTAGAGGCAGGTGAGGGTAAGGGAAGGAAGGGTGAAGGATAAGGGAGAGGAGGTGAGGTTAAGGAGAGGAGAAGAAGATGATTTCGAAAAGTAATGGTAAAGTATTGCCCTTAAGAGAATAGGGAGATCAGTAAGAAATTCATTACTGGAAGAGTAGACAGCCAGGATGACAAGAAGAAGAAATGAAAGTAGCAATCAAGTAGTAAACAGAAATAAGGAACAGCATGGTGGAGAGTGAAATAACGGGGAAAAAAAGTGACAATGAGGAAGAAGGAGAGCAGAAGCAAGGACGAATGGCCAGGCAGTATGAGAGGGAGTAAGAGTGATAGGGAGAAGATAGCGTGAGTGAGGGGCGGGGAGAATGGAACCAAAGACAGAAGAGGAGAGCAAGGAAAGAACGAAGAGTGGGAGTGTGGAAATGATAAGTAGGAGGACAGAGAGTAGGAGGAGAGGGAGAGGGAGAGCAAGGGGGATGGAGAGAGGGAGAAGAAGGAGGGGGGGATGTTTAGGGAAGGGGGGGGTAGATGCAGAGGGAGCAAAAAGAAGAGAAAGGGGGGACAAGAGGGAGAGAAGGAAACGGAGAGGAAGACGAATGGGGAATTAGAGAGAGGGAGAGGTAGGTGTACAGGAAAAAGGAGGGAGAGGAACTGGGGAGAGGAAGGTATAATGGGAGAATGAGAGGGGGGAGGAGAGAGAAGGGTAAAAAAAAAAAAAAAAAGGAAATACAAGCAAGAAGTGATGGTTGGCGGATGGAGGAAGAGAGAGAGAGAGAGAGAGAGTGAGGCGAGGAATACGGGAGAGAGTGGAGGTAAAGGGAGGAATAGGGAAGCAGTAAAGGGATGAGGGCCACACAGGGAACCAGAGACGGAAATAGATGGAGAAAAGACAGAGGGATGGAGAGAGGGAGAATGGAGGAACGAGAATGCAAGAATGATGGAGGATGAGGGGAGAACGATTATGGAGGAGGAGAGGAGGAGAATGAGGGTAAGTGCAATGGAGGATGAGGGGGAGGGGGGAGAATGCAGGAGGGATGGAAAGAATTAGAGTGATCTAGAGAATAATGGAGAGAATGAGAGTATGAGTGATAGAATGGTGAAGAGAATGAATGTGGCGAACGATAAAGGGCAGAACACAAGACTGAAAAATATCGATTGATTTAGTTGAGAAGCTAAAGTGGCAATCATCAGTTTTTTGAATAAGTAACATAGGTGAATAAGAACATATGGATTGACTGAACATTATAATTCTTTTAGTATGGAACGTATTTTTAGCATTATTCATATCTCCATGGGATGGCTTTTACTTACCTCGGGGGAAACCTTATGAAGTGATGTTTAATGGAGATTGTTACTGCCCCTCATCACCGCGAGAGACTTCCCCGTAGTTAGGTGAAATTGCCTGGTGTTAGCAAGAATAAAATACAGAAGATGTCATTACAGTGAAGGGGTTGAATTGCGACAATTATTCCAAACAGACACTGCCTTTATACCCTCTCACAACCATGATTGTTTTCTTGGTTCATTTCTGCTGACACAAGACGATTTTACAAAACCAGGAAGGGTATGTCACACAGAGGGAATTTCACACTACTCATTTAACCTGTTGTCGTATAATATTGTCTGTTGGGAGCAGTAATGAATTAAAGAGAGTGGCACCATGACTACTTCGTAAATAGTAAAATGACTAAATGCTTTCACCTCAATCACTGTTACGAAAATGTGTAAAAAGAAGGGACGTTTATATGTATGGTAAATAAATAGTTAGCAACATTGCTTATACGTAAACACACTCTTGTGTATGCATATTTACACGTGCGCGCACTTGCCCAAGCATATCAACACATACCCTGTACATAGCAATAGTCTCTCTCACTCTCTCTCTCTTTCTCTCTCTCTCTCACACACACACACACATACCCTGTACATAGCAATAGTCTCTCTCACTCTCTCTCTCTCTCTCTCTCTCTCTCTCTCTCACACACACACACACACACACGTTTATGCGACCTAACTGGTTTCCTGCGTTTCATTTTGGATAGCCAAAGTCTCCTGTCAGGTCCAGTCCAACTCACTGCACTGAGACGACGATGTTTTCTGTTATTCTTCGTAACGTCAGACAATTACATTCATTCACTGGGAAAAAAATATCTCAGACGTCTTGTATTTTGTTCCAGACGATTTTAGTGAGAGTATAGCAGACCTTTTCCAGTTAATCTGTTAT
This sequence comes from Coenobita brevimanus, assembly GCF_032717465.1. Taxonomy (NCBI): domain Eukaryota; kingdom Metazoa; phylum Arthropoda; class Malacostraca; order Decapoda; family Coenobitidae; genus Coenobita; species Coenobita brevimanus. The sequence goes on from NC_137017.1 coordinate 17,910,331, forward strand.
TCTATGACGATTTCGCCTGGCACTTTTGCCAGCAGCTCTCCAAGTCAAACTTCCTCAACTTGCTCTCCAGCCGCGTCACCTATCCTTCTTAATTTCCTCCTGCCGCCCAGTAACTGCTGCCTCTTCATCACCTGCTCTTCACTGGCGGGCCTCACACTATAGGCCCGCTTCCACTCTGATTCCTTCAGGTGGAAAAATCTACACAACAACAACAACAACAGCCACAAGATTACCCGTTGACATCAGTGCCTTCTTTCAGCTGGGAGATGCCGTTTATTATTATTTTTTTGTATTATTGTTGTTGTTGCCATTTCTAGACGATTTTATTCAGCTAAGGGGAGATTATTCAGAGTGACGAGGCTAGGGTTAGACAGGGGCTCCGTCACCTCCTAACACATCACCACGAGAGGTGTTCTAACTAAAACGATTCACTGATATACAATCTCAAGTCGTCGATCACACCTGACTTCTGAGCTGAATGAAATTGTCCGGAAACAGCAAGACTAAAGTGAAAGAAATTTGTGCTCTAGTTATTCCCATCAGCACTTTAATCGCTTCAGCGTTTTATTTTTGCCATTCTGAGGAGGTTTTATTGATCTTAGGGAGACTTACTGAGCCTGAAAAGTTTGATGTAGACTTGATCCACACCTTCACTATAATACTTTCACCTTAACTTGGCCATTGTTTTCATCCTTTGCAGCTTACTTCACGTACAGTAGCTCAGTGATGGAAAAAGACAATTGTTATGATTGTACGTCCTTTCCATGGCACTGCTTCGTGACTGGCATCATACTATAATGTTAACGTAATGTTACAATACATTAAGGAGGAAGATATGGCAATTTTAAGCCAAGTTAGAGTGAAAGAGATATGGTAGAGGTCCGCCATGTACTGAATAAAATTATTTGCTAGTAGTAGTAGTAGTAGTACTACTACTACAACTACTACTACTACTACTACTACTACTACTAATAATAATAATAAGTAGTAGTAGTAGTAGTAGTAGTAGTAGTACTACTACTACTACTACTATCTATCTATCTATCTATATACCTAGGCTGCTTCCCCCAAGGAAAGGGAGGTAGCCGAGACAGGACGACACACTCTCCATTTACTCATCCATTTAAACACATTCATTCACATCTTAGCCCCAAAGGGGAGAACGGACAGATCCTCACCGCACCACACCGCACAAGGGTCAACTGCGCAATGCAATCAGTGACATCCGCAGCAGGGCCCGACAGCAGAACTGGTTTACCCCTGCCACATCATAACATACCCATCCCCTTACCCACACCTGACCTGACTAGCTGATCAGACCAAATGCGGGAGAATATCCCCTCAGGGCTGCGTCATCACTTATTTATTCACAATTTCTCTCCATTTATTTCTGTCACGCACAGCCACTCTTCCTTGCTCAACAGACATCCCTCTCGCATCCAGCGCTCTCTTCACACTATCCATCCATCCTATTCGTGGTCTTCCTCTTAGCCTTACACCTCTCACATCAGATCTAGTTATCTTTTTCACCAATCGCTCATTATCCATTCTCTCCATATGCCCAAACCATCGCAACACCCTCTGCTCAACTCTACCAGCCATCTCCTGAACAACTCCAGTTCTCCTTCGCACTTCATCATTTCGCACCCGATCCATACGCGTCACTCCACACATACTCCTTAGACACCTCATCTCTGTTACATTCAAACTTTTCCTCTCTGCTACACCCATATTCCATGTTTCAGCCCCATATAATGCAGTCGGTACCACAACACCCTCATACAGCCTTCTCTTTACATCCATTCTAAGCGAACGACATTTAAACACTTTTTTCATTCCTCCCAGCACCTTTCCTACTTCATTTATTCTAAACTTCACTTCTGCATCTATTCTTCCATCCACAGCAACATGTGACCCTAGATATTTAAAACAATCTACCTCCTCAAGCAACTCACCATTCAAAACTATATTCATCCCCCTACCATCTATCAACCTCGTACACTTCATCACTTTACTCTTATTCTCATTTACTTTCAAATTCCTCCTTTCACACACCCTTCCAAACTCCTCTACCAACTGTCTCAATCTCTCCTCTGAATCGGTCACCAGTGCAGTATCATCTGCAAACAGCAGCTGCTTCAGATTCCAATCTCCACCATCAACATTTACCAGACTCAGACCACCTAAAACTCTTGCATTCACCTCCCTTACAACACCATCCATGTAAATATTAAACAACCAAGGTGACATCACACATCCCTGTCGCAGCCCCACTCTCACGGGAAACCAATCACTCACAGCATTTCCCACTCTTACACATGCTCTACTATTTACATAAAAACTTTTCACCCCTTTTAGTAACCTACCATCAAGTCCATACAATCTTAAAACAGTCCACAAAGCCTCCCTATCAATTCTATCATACGCTTTCTCTAAATCCATAAATGCCCAAAACACATCCTTGCCTTTCGCTAAATACTTTTCACACGCTTGTCTCACAGCAAACACCTGATCAACGCATCCCCTCCCTCTCCTAAAGCCACACTGCTCATCACTAATCACTCCCTCTGTACCCTCTCTAACTCTCATAATTAACACTCTACCATACACCTTACCTACAACACTCAACAGACTTATACCCCTAAAGCTAGTACATTCATACTTATCACCCTTGCCTTTATACAACGGGACCACACAAGCACTTGCCCAGTCAATTGGCACCATACCTTTCTCAAAGCACACATTCAACAATCTTACTAACCAGTCAACAATAGTCACTCCACCACCCTTCAGACATTCCACAGCACACCCATCCATACCTGCAGCTTTCCCTGTTTTCATCTCCTTTACTGCCTTCTCCACTTCCTCCTTCGTGATCAAGGAATCATTCAACTCTCCCAACACATTTATTCCTTGCACCCTCCCATCCGCCACAATCTCAGCCACCCTTTCCTCCTCTACATTTAATAATCTTTCAAAATACTCTGCCCATCTCTTCCTTACTGCATCCATCTCAATTAACATCCCTCCATCCTCTGCTTTTACTCGTTCTTCCTTCCCAGACTCTCCCTTTCGCACCCTTTTCACCTCCTTCCAAAACATTTTCTTATTCTGTTGAAAATTCTCTGTCAGCCGCCTACCCCACCTCTCATCTGCTGCCACTTTAGCATCATGCACAGCCCTTCTCGCTCTATTCCTCTTTTCCTTATACCTTTCATATGACATCTCATCCTTCCTCTGCAGCCACACTTCATATGCACGTCTCTTCTCGGCCACAGCCATACTTACTTCCTCGCACCACCATTCACTTCCTTTTCTTACACCACCACCCACACGTCTCACACCACACACCTCTTCTGCATGCCCCACCACAGCACTCTTAAACAACTGCCATTCCTCCTCCACGCTGCCATTTTCCCGATCTTTCACTGCGTTCCACTCATCTTTCAATTTCTCCTGATACTCTATCTTTTTCTCTCTTTTATCCAACTCACTCACTTTCAAAACCTCCCTGCCACACCTAACCCTCCTAGCTCTCACCCATCTCTTACCTACTCTTAACTTTCCCTCCACCAGGTAGTGGTCAGACATACCTCCACCCTCCCCTCTTAGAACTCTCACATCCAACAATCTTCCTATTACATTCCTAGACACAACCACATAGTCCATCAAAGCTCTATCAACAACCCTTCCACCCTCCTGTCTCACCCATGTATACTT